>NC_091308.1:49247509-49547509 GCF_038502225.1 Cherax quadricarinatus | reverse complement strand
AAACTGACTAATCTAATCTACATTATTCCTTATGGGAACAAATTCGTTTGGTATCAGCACTTGAACAGCCTTTTGGAACAAATTACGTTCATAACTCGAGGTACCACTGTATTTTATTTAGTTCTCACTGTTTTGTGTATTTAAAACTTAAATTAATCTTCAAAAAATGTATTTTTTGTTAATATTTTTGGGTGTCTGGAACAGATTAATTGTATTTACATTAATAAGGGTCCACTGCATCTCTGTCTCTCTCTCACATGTACATATAATTATGTACAGTTATTATACATAGTGTAAATTACCTAGGATAACCCCAAAATTCCAGGCAAAGTTCTAGACTTAGCTTGTAGATATAAGACATAAATAACCATGACGCAACATGCATTTTTACTTGCTCAGGAATTAAGAAGCGGCTCGTAAGCCAACAGTTTTATGGCCGCTTCCTGAGACAGACTGCAGATGGAAAGAGGCACACACACGTCAGACAGATAAGCAAAGCTAGACAGACAGACAGATAGATAGACATGTTTGTGTGTAACAATGAAAACAAATAAAGCAGGGTTCCCTGAGTGCACACTCATCAAGTGTCACTGCCTATCAATAGTTTACTGACACTTGTTGTAACACCATGCATCAAGGTATACTCCAGCATGTCTAAAACATTGCTGGGACAAATAAATACTTTGTATATACAGTGGAACCTTGACTTACGAGTTTGATCCATTCCAGGAGCTAGCTCGTAACTCAATTTACTCGTATATCAAATTAATTTTGCTCATTTAAATTAATTGAAAAGCCATTAATTCGTTCCTACACTCTGGAGAGACGAAAAAAAATACTTGAATATGCTATTATCAACTGTACAGCTTATTTGTCTATCAAAATTCATCTAATGTGACATAATAAACAATATAATTAACACAGAAATATGATATATACTCTAGAATGAATAAAATAGGCCAAAATATGGTGGCAGAGGCAGCGGCAGAAGCGTCTGCCATTTTCTGTCCAGCTTTGACTATACAGTGGACCCCCGCATACCGTTGACATCACATAACGTTAAATCCGCATACCGATACATTTTATCACTAAAATTTTGCCTCGCATACCACTAAAAAACTCGCTCAATGCTATTCGTCTGAGACGCTTCTAATGTGCGGCCTGAGCCAGCTTCACATGTTCCGTCGGTGGCATTGTTTACAAGTCAGCCTCCGCGGTAACATCCAAGCATACAATCGGAACATTTCGTATTATTACAGCGTTTTTGGTGATTTCATCTGCAAAATAAGTGACCATGGGCCCCAAGAAAGCCTCTAGTGCTAACCCAGTGGTAAAAAGGGTGAGAAATATTATCATACCACAGTCAGCTGCTGCTGCACCACGGTCAGCTGTTGCTTGACCAGTCAGCTGTTGCTGGATCAGTCAGCTGCTGTTGCACCACGATCAGCTGTTGCTGGACCAGTCAGCTGTTGCTGGATCAGTCAGCTGCTTCTGCACCACAATCAGCTGTTGTTGGGCCAGTCAGCTGTTGCTGAATCAGTCAGCTGCTGCTGCACCACGATCAGCTGTTGCTGGACCAGTCAGCTGTTGCTGGATCAGTCAGCTGCTGCTGCACCATGATCAGCTGTTGTTGGACCAGTCAGCTGTTGCTGGACCAGTCAGCTGTTGCTGGACCAGTCAGCTGTTGCTGGATCAGTCAGCTGCTGCTGCACCACGGTCAGCTGCTGTTGCACCATCAGCTGTTTCTGAACATGACTCATCCCGAACCTGTCCGTCCAGCCTTAGCGCCTGCCTTGCCGTCATTGTTTACAAGCCAGGGTGGCTGGTTGCATGCGTACATTCGATACATTTTGTATTATTCCATTATTTATAGTGCTTGTAACTGCTAAATAAGCCACCATGGGCCCAAAGAAAGCTTCTAGTGCCAACCCTGTGGTAAAAAGGGTGATAAATACTATCGTACCACAGTCAGCTGCTGCTGCACCACAGCTGCACCATGGTCAGCTGTTGCTGCACCACAGCTGCTGCTGCACCATGGTCAGCTGCACCACAGCTGTTGTTGTTGCTGCACCACCATCAGCTGTATTACTCGAAGATGTGGAGAGAGTGTTGTTGGTGTGGCTTAACGTGAAACAATTACCGAGAAACGATTAACCCCAGAGGGTTAGCCACCCAGGATAACCCAAGAAAGTCAGTGCATCATAGAGGACTCTCTAACTTATTTCCATTGGGGTCCTTAATCTTGTCTCCCAGGATGCAACCCACACCAGTCGACTAACACCCAGGTGAACAGGGAAAAACGCCTGGAACTAGTGCTCATATTGGTGAATTTAAAGCCAGCAAAGGTTGGTTTGAGAGATTTAAGAATCATAGTGGCATACACAGTGTGATAAGGCCTGTTCTGGAAGAAAATGCCAAACAGGACCTACAGTACTCAGGAGGAAAAGGCACTCCCAGGACACACAGTCTCATCAGTCATTGCTGCATCTTCAATAAAGGTAAGTGTCATTTATTCTTCATTTAATAGAGTAGTACATGCACAATATATACTGTGCATGTACCACTCTACTATTGTGCATGTATCCTTCTCTTTGTGTAGGAAAATGTATATTTCGTGTGGTAAAAATTTTTTTTTCATACTTTTGGGTGTCTTGCACGGATTAATTTAATTTCCATTATTTCTTATGGGGAAAATTCATTCGCATAACAATAATTTCGCATAACAATGAGCTCTCATGAACGGATTAATATCTTTATGCGGGGGTCCACTGTATAGTATCTTCCTATGCTCTTATTGTAAGAGAAAATGGAGTATTTTTGAGGCTAACTGCAGTAGATCACTAGTTTTCTAAGGAAAATGCTGAAACAATGTATTTATAAATAAGAAATATATAAAAAATGTTTATATGGAGTGTATATGTACTTACATACTTGGAAGGAGGGGTGTTAATGTTGCAGTTTAAAAACTGCAGTGTAAAGCACCCTTCTGGCAAGACAGTGATGGAGTGAATGATGGTGAAAGTTTTTCTTTTTCGGGCCACCCTGCCTTGGTGGGAATCAGCCAGTGTGATAATAAAAAAAAAAAAAAATGTACTTACATACTTGGAGCAGAGATGGTGGGGGAGGTTGAGGCTGGGGGATGCTGAGGGTGGGGGATGCTGAGGGTGCAGGATGATGAGGGTGGGGGGATGTTGAGGGTGCAGTGTATGATGTATTGTTGCTCACCTGATGGCAACATGAAGCGCTGCCACTTGCAGAAGTGTTGCCGATATACCTTTTTTTCCTCTCATTTTTTTTTTTTATTTATATACAGTGGAACCTTGGTTTTCTTTTGCCCTGGTTTTTGTCAAATTCGGTTTTCTAAGACTTTTTTCGTCAAAGTTTTGTACCATTTTTCGTTAACCACCTCAGTTTTCATCGAGTTGACAGTGGTCTGCCGTACCAAATGTGTCCGCCCACGCCCACACAAAACATCCCACGCGTTCTGAGTCAGTCTGGCTTTGTTTCTCATAGTAGAAGGTAGTAGTGATGGTGGTAGAGGGTGGTAGTGATGGTGGTGTAGGGTGGTAGTGATGGTGGTAGAGATAACCTCTCCTCCCTCTCCCCTCCTCACCATCTTCCATACGCCAACAAGAGTCTTCAATAAAGGTAAAAGTGATGTTAAATGTTCATTTATCCATTTCATTAGTCCTTTACATGTATTTCTCAATGTTTTCTGTATGTAAAACTATAGTTATTCTCTACAAAATGTATCTTTTGTTAAAACTTTTGGGTGTCTGGAATTAATTAATTGGATTTACATTATTTCTTATGGGAAATGTTGCTTCAGTTTTCATCGAATTAAGTTTTCATCACTTTCTGGAGCAAATTAATGACGAAAACTGAGGTTTCACTGTAATTTTTATGTTCTGATAATTACAATTTGTAGTAGTTCCTGTGATTTCATAACCAATCTTTGTGCTGACATTAATATTAGGTACTGAAAGAGTACTCATATAGTCACAAACACAGTGACAGGTGAACATTTTCACCTACCTTAGTTACATACTATTGTCTGGATATATACACATAGTATTTATAGATCCCAGCAATGTTTTGGACATGCAGGAGTATATGTGAAACTCCTTGAAGCATGGTGTAAGACGAGTGTCACTCCACTGCTGACAGTGCAGCAGTGGAGTGACATTTGATGATCGTGCACTGCCTTGGCTTTATTTGTTTTCACTGTTACACATAAACATGTCTTTCTGTCTGGCTGTCTAGCTCTCTGTTTATCTCTGTCTCTCCTTATCTGTCTTTCTGTCTCTGTCTGGTTGTGTCTCTTTCTGTCTCAGAGAGAGTGACTAATGAACCAACAGGTATTACACACAATGCAGAGTTGTCACATCTGTTTCCTGAACAAGTGAAAATGTGTATTACTTGTCAGTTATGCTTATTATGCATTATATCTACAAGCACAGTATAGCACTTTGTCTGGATTTTTGGGATTATCCTAGGTAATTTACACTATATATAATTGTATTTATGTGTACCTGTAGGATAGAGACAGATTGACAGAGATAGATACAAAGATGGAGATAGAAACAGCCAATCAGCTGGCTAGCCAACCAGCAGAACACGTATTCCACATTCCAGAATTGTTTCTCTTTTCTTAGGGCATAGGTTATCGGACATTCTGGCAGGATGACACTACTAGTGGTACGAAAATTGAAAGGATGTCACACATGGGTTATTATCAAGGTTTTTTATACTGTATTTCCTCGACTACTTGTGGCCACATCCATCTCAAAGCCACTAAACTTGGGGTCAACATCACTTTACTCTTAACCCTTTGAGGGTTTTGGACGTACTAGTACGTCCGAATGTACTAGTACGCACAAATTCTAGCGCCGTCAAATCTCGCAGGAAAAGGCTGGTAGGCCTACATGTGAGAGAATGGGTCTGTGTGGTCGGTGTGCGTGGTAGAAAAAAATCTGGGACCCAGTGGTGCATTGTGGGAACACCATCTTAGTAAACAATGTCCACCATGCCTCGCGGTAAGAAGCTCCTCGCTCCTCGGCGAATTGGGACACTTTTGTTCCCCAGTGACAGTTCTAATACAGATGGAAGTGCCAGTGAAGACGAGTTTCAAGGTTTTGGTGAGGTTTTGACCGAAACTAATGACCATAATATCGGTAATAGTGAGGAAGACCCAGACGACCCTCAGCCTTCCACCTCTGGTGCTGGGCCGTCTTGTTCACGTTCAGTTGTACCAGAATCCACAAGGAAACTTCTATTTTCCCAAATCCCAGACTCAGATGAGAGCATGGGTGATGATAGTGATAGTGAATATGAACTACAAGCTCTTCAAACTAGTTCCAGTAGTGATAGTGAAGTGCAATATTCCCCAGTGAAGCATCAGTATATACGACGATATATGCGCTCTGGTAGTGTGCCATATGCTATTCAAAGGGGAAGGAGTGCATCTCGGAGTACATCCCGTGGCTGTACAACAGGAACAGAGAGTGAAAATGACGATGATACTGTTGCAATTGGGATGGAAAATGTGCGTGGTGGTAGTGGTGCCGGCGGTGAGGCACCAGCAGTGGGCCATGCTGCCACCCACGCTGCCACCCACGCCACTGCCTCAGCTGATCTACAACAAAGGCCACCATCCCCCACCCACCCACCACACCAGCCTCCACAACCACCTGTCATTGTCCAGTACCCACCAGCAGACCGCACCTGGGATTGGCAGGAAGCTGTCAATTTTGTTCCAAATGCCCACCAGTTTGATGACAGCCAAAGTGGAATACGGCCATCTTGTACACTTGGGAACAATGCCACTGAACTGGAATGTTTCGAGTTATTCTTTGACGAACCACTGATGGAAAGTATTGTCATGGAAAGCAACACATACTACGAGTACACCATGGCAAACACATTACTTTCACCAAAATCACGTCTACACCAGTGGAAGGAGGCAACTGTGGCTGAGATGTATCTTTTCTTTGGCGCAATAATGCTTATGCCACATCTGTATAAGCACAAAGTGTAATCATACTGGTCAACAGACCGCCTGATTGCAACCCCAGGTTTCAGTGATATAATGCCAGTGAATCGATTTGTGCTAATGTTACGTATGCTTCATTTCTCAGACAAAACCAGGCCTGACAGAACTGACAGGTTATATAAGATTAGGAATGTGTTTGTGTATCTGAAAGAGAAATTCAGTACGCATTTTTATCCCTTCAGGAAGCTTGTAATTGACGAGTCTTTGATTCTGTTCAAAGGAAGACTCCCTTTCAAGCAGTACATACCAAGCAAGAGGAAACGCTTTGGTATAAAGTTGTTTGTGCTTTGTGATTGTTACAGTGGTCTGGTATTGGATATTATTGTGTACACTGGAAGTTATACATTGCAAAATACCAGGAAGTTATTGGGCATCTCAGGTGATGTGGTTAGAACAATGATAGAACCATACCTTGGTAAGGGGCATATATTATATACAGATAACTGGTACACAAGCCCCTCACTCAGTGATTTTTTTGCGAGTGAACATGACAGATGTGTGTGGCACAGTGCGTGCAAATCGGAAACATATGCCCAGGTTTGACGCTGGCACTCGTAGAGGTGAGGTGCAAGGGTTTGCTGCCAATGACATCATGGCATTTCGGTGGCATGACAAACGAGATGTCACACTGTTGTCATCAGTTCACCCTAATGAAATGGCAGACAGTGGCAGGCAGCATAGAGAGAGCAATGAACCCATTCTAAAACCTGCAGCTGTGATTGATTACACCTTCAACATGTGTTCAGTGGACAAATGTGACATGCAGATTGGGTTTGCTGATTGTGTTCGCAAGAGTTATAAGTGGTACATCAAACTGTTTTTCCATCTTCTGGACATTTCCATGCTCAATGCTTATAATATGTATAAGATGAGGACCAGAAACAAACCACAGTACGGCGAATTCTGTTTGTCTGTCATCAGACAAATAGTATTCAAGTACCAAGGAACAGTACCTGCAATTGACCGCCCACCAAATTATCAACAACTACCTGCTCGTCTGAAGCATGGTGATCACTTCCTGGTAAAAGTGCCTGCTACTGCTTTCAAGAAAAAGGCTCAGAAGAGGTGTTACGTCTGTTCACATACAAAAAACACCCACAACAACGCAGAGACACTCGTTTTATTGTGAGGAATGTAAAACACCACTGTGCATGACACCATGTTTCAAAGACTTCCACAGGCTGCAGAACTTCTAGAAACATTCCCTGTGACTGTATATGTGTATATAAAATATAGAAAAATAGTAATAAGCAACATTTCATATCGTTTGTTTGTGTAAATATTTTCTGTAAACAAAATAATGACAACAGTGTTTACGCCCTTATTGTGTAGTATTGAAAAAGAAATAACTTACAAAATACTGATCATGTTGGCCTCAGAGGCCATAAAAGTTACTCAGAAAAAGAAAAATTGAAAAATAATTGAAAATAGTACATAAAAAAGTAAATAGAAAAATACCGGGTGACGGCAATCGGTGATGTTACCAGATGTTGTTCAATTTTGGCAAACTTCACGCCTCCATATCTCGGTAAGTATTGACGGTAAAATTTTTTTGTTTAGCCTATAATATTTAGAAAAAAAAAAACTTTTTTCATCAGAAAAAATCATTTTTTTTTTTTTGAAATTTGGCCGACCCTGAGAACGAGTTTCGGAGAGGGCCTGTCGACCCTCAAAGGGTTAAAAGGGGAGTGTTCATGCGACATGACATCAATGAATCCCTAGTGTTTGCCACGCTGTTTGCTCTAGCTGGCACTCAATTGAACTGCTGCTCCCACAAGGTACTAAGTGGTCCCAGATTTTTTTAATACTGCACACACCAAGTGTTAAGACCCATTCTATGCTGACCATGCATCTCAGGCCAATCGTGCCAAATTTGGAGACAGGAAAAATAAAATGTTGACCTACATTTGGAGTGCTAAAGGTAACAACATAGATCTACGTTTGGACAGTTAAGGGGTTAAAGATGGACCAGCGCATCGAATAAATCTTGCAAATTTGTTTTTATTGATGATTTTTTTGCTACATACCATTGTACCTACCAGCCATGTTGGCAGCAGTGTTGTAAGACTGCTCTCAGCATTTTTTAAAGTCAATTTCAATCTCATGACATGCCACCAGTACTGCTATTCTCCTTTTATTTGTTTTTCTAACTCTGAGTTTATGTTTGCCCTCGCTTCCTTGTTAGGTAGGTCAACATGGCATTCTGTGCTTCTCTGAGTTTTCATGAGTTTGGATGAGATGGATATCTATCTTACCGCTTTCCTGGAAGAACAAAATCAATAGGGAAATCTATGATAGTGTCGCGTTATTGGCATCCTGGTGTCTTGTTTTGTTAGTGTCTCTCGAAGATTCATATTTTCAATAACTAAGGTGGAGATGCATGTCTTTAGGGTATCTGGATCGTTGGTCATACCTGAGAGACTACTTGGTAGGTTGAATCTGGGGAAGAGAGGGGAGGATGGGCTGGGGGTAGCCATGTTTGTTGTGAGGGAAAAGTTCAATAGATAGGAGTAGCGAGGGAGTATATAGTAACAATAGTTTCATTGCCGGCTACTTGTTAAGGTAGGGTAAGTCAAGCTCCCGCTATTCCCGCCTTTTTCCCCCTCCCCGAAAGTGATAGTTTGCTTGCCGGCTACTAGTTAAGGTAAGGTAAGTCTAGCTCCCGCTGTTCCCGCCTTTTTTCCCCCACCCCTAAAGTGATAGTTTGACGGCCGGCTGCTTGTTAACGTAGGGTCAGTCTAGCTCCCACTATCCCTTCCCCTCCCTCTCCCCCCCCCCCCGAAAGGTGACGTGTGGGGCTCTGGTCAAACAGTAAATCACTCGACTCACAGCTCCCAACACTACTGTAAGTACATGCCTGCCTTGTATTCTAGTGGATTTATTGGTTGAAAGCTTCACTTTTGACCAATAATAAACTTAGTCCTTTCAGTCTTGCTCTAGGTTGACTGTTGTAATAATCACCACATCTTTTAGGTATTGTACTTATCATGGAGAGTGATTATTTAAGCAGTGGGTAACCTGTCTATCTTTTCAGCTTGGATGACAGAGAGGGTCACCTGTCAATCAACGAGAAGAACTGGTGGAGATGGACTAACGTCCTGAGACTTCCCCTTTTTGGATTTAATTACCTGTGCACCTGTATGAAATTGCAGGACGTAACCCCTCATCATTGCAGCGGTAAAGAACCTGCTTTCCTGTCATCGGGATATAATACTCAAGGCTATACTGTGAAGAACTAGCCAATGGGTCGTAACCAACAACTGCGACCCCCCCCCCTTCCCATCATCAGCAACGGCTACGATTTCAACTACACAGTGTCACCAACACCAGACACCCCTATATATATTAGCGTTGAATTCAGTTATCATTTATATTTTTCATTATTCATTTTCTTTAATGTAGGATTAATATTTCATATTTAAGTGTTTTATATTTTATATTTTCTATATAATAAAGTGTTTGTTTGTCTGTTATTATTTCTTTTTCTATTCATTAATTTTCCTGAGGAGGAGCCAGCCTTGGTAATACTGTCTGAAGTTATTACAGGGCTGAGTAAGCCTTCACATTTGTTGTTATTGTTGTGGTGTGGCCTTGAGCGGTGGTGAGTGGGGTGGTTGCTGGGCCGGCGTCCTCCTGGCTACACTTGTTGAATAGTTGATTTTTCGGTGTTTTCTTGCTGGCCTTGGTGCTGTTTCCTCTTAGATTGTGCCTCATAATACTACAGGAATTGTTGTAGTTAAGAAGAAGTTGTAGTTATAGAAAGCTTAGGGTTACGTTGTTCGGCTGGCAGCGGGGTGTTGCTTTCGGTTTGTGGGCAGTCTTCCTTTGATCTCTATTATTTTCGATTTGTAGGTTTCACTGTTGGTAATTTGAATTTGAAAAAAAAAAAAAAATCTTTGGTCATTCTGGGTGCTACGTTGGGTAGTGCAGTTTTGCTTGTAACTAGGTCATCATAGGAGCATTGGTGGTTCTGATAGTTGGAGAAAAGTACGGAGCTTGGAGGTCGCTGCTGCCGCTGCCGAAACGTAAACGTAATGTAATCTATTGTAAAAATCATTATTGTCTTGTATACATCTATGTAAAATGCTATAGTCCTGCTAGATGTAAATTAGGTTTAACCCCTTAACTGCTGTCCAAATGTAGATCTACGTTCTTACCACTACTGCTTTGAATGTAGATCTACATTTTATTTTTCCTGCTTTCAAATTTGGCATGATTGGCCTGAGATGCCTGGTCAGTATAGAATGGGTCGTAACACCTGGTGTGCATAATATTAAAAAAAATCTGAGACCACTTAGTACCTTGTGGGAGCACCAGTTCAATTGAGTGCCAGCTAGAGCAAACAGCATGGCAAACACCAGGGATTCACTGATGTCATGTCATATTAACACTCCCCTTTTAACAGGAAAGTGATGCTGACCCTGAGTTTAGTGGCTTGGAGATGAATGTGGCCATAAGTGGTCGAGGAAATACCAAAAACCTCGATAATAATCCATGTGCAACATTTGTGCAACATCCAATCATTTTTTATAACACTGGTAGTGTCATCCTCTCAGAATGTCCTAAAACCTATGCCCTAAGTAAAGAAAAACAATTCAGGAACATGTGTAATACATGTTTGTTAGGCTGGCCAGCTGGCTGGCTGATTAATGTTGGCTGTCTCTATCTCTGTCTGTATCTATCTCTGTCTACCTGTCTCTGCCTATCTATCTCACAGGTACATACAAATACAGTTATTTATAGTGTAAATTACCTAGGATAATCCAAAAAATCCAGGCAAAGTGCTATACTGTGCTTGTAGATCTGAGGCATAATAAGCACGACTAGCAAGTAATACGCATTGTCACTTGTTCATAAGTCAGACGTGATGACTCTGCATTGTTGTGTAATACCTGTTGGTTCTTGAGCCACTCTCTGAGACAGAGAGAGACAAGCAGAGAGACAGGGAGACAGAGCTAGACAGGAAGATAGACACAGTGACAGACAGACATACAGACATGTTTATGTGTAACACTGAAAACAAATACAGCCAAGGCAGTGCACGATCATCAGATATCAATCCACTGATGGACTGGAGTGTCCAAAACATTGCTGGGACCTATAAGTATTATGTACAGGTCCTCCATCACAAATCTGGCATCATTGGGACCTGTAGTGTGCCGGATTACTGAGTTTGCCGGATTACAGAGTGGTTAGATTAGAATACACTTAATAAAATTAACCAACTTGACTTACACAGTTCATTGAACATAGACAAAAATCTAACATTTCTGCTACTTTGAGCTCAATTTCAAGGTACTTTTCATTATGAAAGCAATCAAAATCATGTCTATTTCTGTAATATATCTTCCATTCTATCAAATGAGTCCAAAAAAATGAGAATACAACCATAAAAACCATACAAAAATATACTGCAGTGGCGGCTAATGGCTGAGAAGTGAACTCCCTTATTTATTGTCCATCTTTTTTATTTTTGTTGTACGTTAAGAAGCATTTTTCCATCATACATTGCCCAAGTTTCAATGAGATAGCCCAATAAACAACCGAGAAAAAAAAATATTTACCAAAAAATCATATATGACAAGCCCAAGCCAGGTACAGGAAATAAGTCACTTTGACTTTTCTGGGTTATCCTAGGTTCTCTATACATACACTGCTATGTATGATAATCTATGTAACTGTATTTGTGTATACCTGAATAAACTTATTTACTTCTAGTCTGTCAAATGAGTACAAGAAACTGCCCATTCACTTATTTCAACTACCCAATAAAGTGGTCAGAAATTGGCAATTTGGCCAATTTCACACAAATTTCAACAGATGCCAATTTCAAAATAGGGTCCAGAATAAACAATGCAGACATTCCTGGCACTAAAATAACATTTTCTCTGTTCATTAGTCACAGCTACAGGCCCCTCTTATATTATTCTTGCTTACCATTTGGAATTTTTATTCACAAAAAAATAGAAGATTTACTGTTCTGCAGACTGCTGCATTATTGTAATAATTGTATAAATAATGTCAAGCCATTCTTGACTCCGTACTGGAATTCAGACTGGCAGGCGGACAGGTATTGGACGGTGACGTCATTTGTTTACTCTTGAGCTTCGCTAAAGAATAGAACATTTTCGCTACTGTGAGCGCAATTTCAAGGTACTTTTCGTCATGAAAGCAATCAAAATCATATCTATTTCTGTAATATATCTTTCATTCTATCAAATGAGACCAAAAAAAGTGAGAATATAACCATAACAACCATACAAAAATATACCGCTAAGCGGCCGCTAATGGCTGAGAAGTGAACTCCGCTATTTATTCAAATTCAAATTCAAAGTTTATTCTCTATAAAGATTACAATGTTGAATTTACAGAATTTGGTTGTTGTGTTGTTTACATGTAGTTAAATGATTACAGAGTGTACCACTAGAACGCCTAGCATGGCTAGGCATTTCGGGCAGACTTAGTTTAATTCTTTATTTTAAAATATTACAAATTATGAGGTAAGTTGGTATTATGGCTAAATGACTAAATACTAGTTTGTGAGTTTAGCAATGTGAATGCTTTTGTTTTGGCACAGTACATAGTTTCAGTATTGGAGTATCATAGGATTCATTATCTTAAGATTGAGATTAATATTTCTGTTTATGGTCAAATGGGTGAGTGAGTGTAAGTGTGAACCACCAGGTGGTATTCGTGTAGTTAGTTGATGGGGTTTATCAGGGAGATAAGATGTTTTCTAATGGTAGTTTTGAAGGTGATGAATGTGTCTGCAGTTCTAGAGTTCTCAGGTAGGGTGTTCCAGATTTTAGGGCCTTTGACATACATTGAATTTTTGTAAAGGTTTAGTCGGACATGGGGAATGTCGTAGAGATGTTTGTGTCTGGTGTTATGCCTGTGGGTTCTGTCACAACTATCAAGAAAGCATTTTAGGTCAAGGTTGATATTGGAGTTTAAGGTCCTGTAGATGTAGATTGCACAGTAGTAAGTGTGGATGTACTGAACAGGGAGTAAGTTTAAATCTATGAAGAGTGGGGAGGTGTGTTGCCAGGGATGGGATTTAGTGATTATTCTTACTGCAGCTTTTTGTTGGGTTATAATTGGCTTTAGGTGTGTTGCTGCAGTTGATCCCCAAGCACAAATAGCATAGGTGAGGTATGGATAAATAAGTGAGTGGTATAGTGTGAGAAGGGCATTTTGCGGCACGTAGTATCGTATCTTGGAGAGGATCCCAACTGTTTTGGATACTTTTTTGGTTATGTGTTGGATATGGGTGCTGAAATTCAGGTTGTTGTCAAGGTATAGGCCTAGGAATTTGCCCTCATTATGTCTGGTAATTAGAGTGTTGTCAATCTTAATGTTAATTTGTGCATCTCCTGCTCTGCTACCGAACATAATATAGTAGGTTTTGTCAGTGTTAAGCGTAAGTTTATTGGCTGTCATCCAAGTCGATATTTTGATCAGCTCCTCGTTAACAATGGTGTTGAGGGTGGCAAGATTAGGGTGAGAGATGACATAAGTCGTGTCGTCAGCAAAGAGAATGGGTTTCAGGTGTTGGGATACGTTTGGAAGATCATTGATGTATATGAGGAAGAGCAGGGGACCAAGGACACTTCCCTGCGGAACTCCAGTATCAAGTGGCCGTGTTGTTGATGCTGTGTCTTTAATGGTAACATACTGATACCTATTAGTAAGGTAAGATTTGAAATAAGCAAGCGCATGGCCTCTTATACCGTAATGGTCAAGTTTGTGGAGTAGGATGTCGTGGTCTACTGTGTCAAAAGCTTTTCTTAGGTCAATAAAAATTCCTAGTGGATATTCCTTATTTTCCAATGCTGTGTAAAGCAGATCTAGCATTTTTATGATTGCATCATTAGTGCTTTTATTTTTCCTAAATCCAAATTGGCAGGGGTTGAGTATGTTTTGTGCTGTTATAAATGAATATAGTCTCCTGTGCACGAGTTTCTCAATGGTAAGTTTGATATTGGCCTATAGTTGTTTAAGTCTGTTGGGTCACCACCTTTATGTATTGGTGTAACCCTTGCCATCTTGAGTAGTTTCGGGAAGGTGCTAGTTTCTAGTGACTTGATAAAAAGTAATGAAATAGCATGCGAAAGGATATGGGCCGCTCGCTTGTACAGTAATGGTGGGACATTAGACAGATTCCCCGAGTTGTTTTTAAGTGACTTTATAATCTTGGTGGCTTCCGAGGGCTCAGTTGGTGCAAGATAGAAGGAATTTGGGAAATTCCCATCTAGGTAGTCCCTGGCATGGGCATTAGTATGTGGGATTTTATTGGCGAGATTAGATCCTATGGTTGAGAAGAAGTCGTTTATCTTGTTAGCTGTGTCAGTGGGATGTAGTGATGTTTCATTAGGTTTAGTAAGGACAATATTCTTGTTTTTTTTCAGTTTGTGGGTCCCTAGAATCTGAGAGAGTGTTTTCCAGGTCTTTTTTATATCTCCTCTAGTGTCTGTGAATCTACTGGAGTAGTATAGTTGTTTGGCTTTCTTTATTACTTTGGTGAGAACTGATGAATAGTGTTTAAGAATATCTTTGTGTATTAAGCCCTGTCTATATTGCTTTTCATATTGGTGTTTCTTGTCAATGGATTTCAGAATGGTGCTGGTTAGCCATGGGCAACCAAGCCGTTTGTTTGTGATCTGTTTCGTTTTTATAGGACAATGTTTGTTGTATAGTCTAAGTAATTTGTTAAGAAAAATGTCTGTCCAGTCATCAATACCATTGGCCTTGGAGAATTCTGTAGGCCAATCAACAATCTCTAGGTCAGTTGTGAACTTCCTTATTGAGGCCTCGTCATGGAGTCTAAATGAGACTTTGTTGTATTCAAGTAGTGGTTTATTAATGTTTGTCAGGAGGAAGGTAGGGTAATGGTCTGTAGTGCTATCTGTGATTATCCCTGATTTAAGGGGGGCTAGTATATTGGTCCATATGTGGTCTATTATGGTTGCACTTGTCTCAGTGAGCCTGGTTGGTTTAGTTATTGTTGGTATGAGAAGTGTGTTGTTCATATTGTTGATGAAATCAGTTACAGGCTGATCATCTAGTAAGCCAAGGTTGATGTTGAAGTCTCCAGCTAAGAGAAGGTGGTGCGTATTCATTTGTCTGTTTGTTATTAGTGACTTTAATTTCTCACTGAAATTTGGGATGTTTGTGTGAGGTATCCGGTAAATGGCACCGATTGTTATAGGCGTCTTAAGGTTTTTTACAGTAAAATTAGCAAAAATGTATTCCCCATATTCATCACTAAAGCAAGTGGTGCTGATACATTATGGTCTGATTTCTTTCATTTTTGGTGTACATGAAGAAGTAGCTTTCCATCATACATTGCCCAAGTTTGAATAAGATAACCCAACAAACAACTGAGAAAATAATATAATAATAATAATAATAATATCTTTATTTACTACACGTACATGTACAAGGTATACATCAGTGACATACTACTGTATAGAAAGCCGCTTGTTATGCAGAGTATTTCAAGAAAATTAGGTCAGTGTCCCAGGATAACACCCACACTAGTCGGCTAACACCCAGGTACCCATTTACTGATGGGTAAACATAGACAACAGGTGTAAAGAAACACGCCTACTGTTTCTACCCTGGCTAGGAATTGAACATTTACCAAAAATCATATATGGCTAACCCAAGCCAGGTACTTAAAATAAGCCACATTGACTTTTTTTGGGTTATCCTAGGTTCTCTACACATATGCTGCTGTGTGTGATAATCTATAGAGAGAAAATAACTTTTTTGTTTCAGGCTTATGGTGCAGTACGAGTGTATATGACAGTTAGCCCTGTACTATACTCCATTTTCTCTAATATAAGCCCCCAAGACAGGGATAGGAGAATGGTATTTGTATACCATATCCTCTTCATACCTCCGTCAAACTGCTCGGTGTTATGCCAAATATTATTCATTCTGGAGCATTTAACATGTTTTATGTTATTTATATTGTTTCTTATGTCATATTAGATCAATTGTGATAGGCAAATAAGCTGTAGTGTTGATATTAGCATAATAATAAAGCATATTCTCCTGCTTCATGAGACTGAGCTCATGGCAACTGACACTGGCTTCAAAGCCATCTTATATTTAATGGATAATGTACTGTGTAGGTGCTTACATAATGAGAAGCATTTCTTTTATTCATTGGAACCATGGCTAGGGCTAAAAGTAAGCAGGTTAAAACAATAAATGGATAAAAAGAAATTGGAATGACTTATGCAGCAAGTAGCACCACCAAACAGTACCAGCAGGTTGGTGTGGCAACCCTGGAAATTTAAAATGATGCTAGCCAAAATTAGTGCCGAATAACTGATTGCCGGATTTGTGATGGCGGACCTGTATAAATTTCTAGACAATAGTATGTAACTAAGGTAGGTGAAAATGTTCACCTGTCAGTGTGTTTCTGACTATAAAAATGACCTCTTTATTTAAATATGCGGAGCGCTGGGCATGAGAACGTAGATCTACGTTTGGACAGTTAAAGGATTAAGCTTGCCTGAAATGCTCTGCATAACTAAGGGGCTTCCCATGCGAGAGATACAATGTCATCCACTGTTGTAAAAACTGTGAACTGTCTTCACCCTGTCTGTGCTTGATAATCCAAATTCTGAAGTTTCAAACTTACTGTGCTTTAGTTTGACTTCATTGCTAGTGTTTCTTAGTAGTGTGTTTGACTTAGTTTAGAGCTCTATATAGTTTTTTATTGAAATAGGGATATTAGTGTCCATGTGATAACTTGTGAATTTAAATAATTCACTTCAAATCTTAAACACTGATACTTAACTGTATCATGAACTTAGGTCATGCTCTACATGAATCTTTTTGTATGTTGACGTAGAGGTGCCTAGGGTGATGCAATACTGGGATACCTTTCTCGGATTGTGCAGTGACCAAAATACATAGTTACATTTTAGGTTATAAAAACAATTGTACTGTAGTGTATATGAAAGATATGTATTTTAAGAAATATATAATCCATTGTTCCTTATTGAAGAATTTTCCTGAGGGACAATATAATACATGTTTGTACCTACTGAATAATCTTTTGAGCTCTGCACCTAACAAAATTAAACATTTAGCATACACGTTTTAACAAAAATGTTCTAATGGATCTATTTTTGATACAACACTTGCATACTGTATTTTGTATTATATTTTCAAAGCCCAGTACAGTGGTCCCTCAATAATCATCCGGCCTGAAAGTCGTCCATTTCGGAAATAGGCCCGTTATTTCGTCTCGCAAATGGTCCGTTAACTCGCTAATCGTCCTTCGTCCGGGATGCGTACTTATGCTCTGAGCCACCTGGGCCTGCCTTCCCAGCCAGTGTGCCATTGTTTACAAGTGAACGACAGTCCCCTCACTTGCTCCTACAAAATATTTCATAATATTCCATTCATTTTAGTGCTTGCAAGTGCTAAATAAGCTACCATGGCTCCAAAGAAAGCTCCTAGTGCCAAGCCTTTGGTAAAGAAGGTGAGAAATACGATTGAATTTAAGAAAAACATTACTGAACAATATGAAAGTGGCGTACAACCATATCTTCCATCATAGCCAAGAAAAAGGAAATCAAGGATGCTGTTGTTGCAAAGGGGGTAAATATGCTGACAAAAATGAGATCACCAGTACTCGAAGATGTTGAGAAGTTATTATTGGTGTGGATAAATGAGAAACAATTAGCAGGAGATAGTATTATGACGTCGCTTATTTGTGAAAAGGCTAGGCAGTTCCATGACAATTTGGTAAAGAAACTGCCTGCAACTAGTGATGTGAGTGAATTTAAGGCCAGCAAAGGCTGGTTTGAGAGATTTAAGAAGCTTACTGGCATACACAGTGTGGTAAGGCATGGGGAGGCTGCCAGTTCTGACAACAAAGCGGCTGAAAAATATGCGCATGAATTCAAGGAGTACATAGAGGCTGAAGGATTGAAACCTGAACAAGTGTTCAATTGTGACAAAACAGGCCTCTTTTGGAAGAAAATGCCAAAGAGGACCTACATTACTCAGGAAGAAAAGGCACTGCCAGGACACAAGCCTATGAAAGACAGGCTGATGCTCATGTTCTGTGCTAATGCTAGTGGGGATTTCAAAGTGAAGCCGTTACTAGTGTACCATTCTGAAAATCCCAGTGTTCAAGAAAAACAATGTTATAAAGAGTAAATTGTGTGTGTTTTGGAGATCTAATAATAAGGCATGGGTCACAAGGGACATTTTCGTCGAGTGGTTCAATGAAGTGTTTGGCCCTAGTGTGAAGAATTACCTCCTGGAAAAGAAATTGGATCTCAAGTGCCAAGTGGACAATGCACCTGCTCATCCTCCAAACTTGGATGACCTAATTCTGAAGGAGTTTGGGTTCATCACAGTAAAGTTCTTGCCCCTGAATACCACTCCTCTCCTCCAGCCCATGGACCAGCAAGTCATTTCAAACTTTAAAAAACTCTACACCAAAGCAATGTTTGAAAGGTGCTTTAATGTGACCTCAGACACTCACCTGACCTTAAGAGATTTTTGGAAAGAACACTTCAGTATTCTCCATTGCATAAGCCTTATAGGTAAGGCTTGAGAGGGAGTGACTACCAGGACTTTGAACTCTACTTGGAGAAAATTGTGGCCAGATTGTGTCCACAAGCGGGATTTTGAAGGGTTTGAGGCAGCCCCTGATGAGCCTATGTCAGTTGTGAACTCTATTGTCGCACTGGGGAGTTCCATGGGGTTGGATGCGAGTATGGAGGATGTGGAGGACCACAACGAAGAGCTAACCACTGAGGAGCTGCAAGAGCTTCAGCAGGAACAGCAACAGATTGCAGCTCAGAATCTTGCTGTAGAGGAGGAGGAAGAGAGATGGAAGAAGGTGCCTTCTTCAGAAATTAAGGAGATTTTTGAAATGTGGGGTAGGATGGAAATATTTATGGAGAAACATCACCCTGAGAAGGATATTGCAAGCCATATTGGCAACTTGTACAGTTACAGAGTCTTGGCCTATTTTAGGGAAGTTTTAAAGAGATGCCAGAAACAGAGCTCTCTGGACAGTTTTTTTGCAAGACAGGACTCCAGTGAATCTCAAGCTGGTCCTAGTGGCATTAAGAAACAGAGAAGAGAAGTAACCCCAGAAAAGCAATTGGTACCTGAGGTGTTGATGGAAGGGGATTTCCCTTCCAAACAGTAAATAATCCAATCTGTCTCCTCCAGTCTTCCATACACTAAGAAGAATCGCCAATAAAGGTGTTACGTATTCTGTTAATGTTTCATTCATCATGTGACATTGTATTGTTTATGTACTACATCTATATTTCATGTAAAAAATTTTTTTTTGTTTTAATACTTCTGGGTGTGAGGAACAGATTAATTGCATTTACATTATTTCTTATGGGGAAAATTGATTCGAAAATCGTCTATTTCGATAATAGTCCCACTTCCAGGAATGGATTATGGACGATTATTGAGGGACCACTGTACTATATTATAATTTGTAGCTAAACTCTTACTGCCCTCACATAGTCTTTTATAATTATTCAATACAGTAAGGCCCTCTTTACAGCATTCTGCTAATACAGATATTTCAAATATTGACCAAAACTAACTCTCTATACGGCTCTTCCCACCTGACTTTCTAATACAGTCACCATGGGCCACCTGGTTTGTTTACATTCTCTGTGAGCGCGACTCCATTATGTCTGGAAACTTTCCAAAATTTCAAGTGTTTTAAAGTTATTTCATATTTTAAATACAGAAGGGCCCTGCTTTATGGCATTCCGCTAATACGGACATTTCAAATTATGACCAAAAAAAACTGTACAGCTCCCCCCACCTGACTTTATAATATGGTCAATGAGCACCACTTGGTTTGTTTACATTCTCCGTGAACACCACGTCTCTCTATTGTCTGGACACTTTCCAAAATTTCAAGTGTTTTAAAGTTATTGCCCATTTTATATGTACTCTGATAATTATACTTAAGTGTACCTGTACCTAAATAAACTTACTGTGCTGGAGTGCAGGTACACATTAAAATCACTAAGAGTATCCCTCTAGTCTTGATGCCATATTAATAATAATAATTGCTCTTGGGCACATTAAATGCCTTATTTTATGTTAATACAAACATTTTTGTTAATCCATCTATGACATTTTCTTCAAAATTATACAGCCTCTCCTCACTTACCGATGTACTCGTTTACCAACACCTCGGACTTACGACGAGCTCTCTGACCAGTATTTATACCTAAATAATGTATATTTGAGCTGAATTCCTCTATTCTGTTTATTTCATTATACACTACACTACTATATAAACATTTAAAAATATACCAGAAATGGTGTAAAGGTGACATTAAAACAATATCAAAAAAGGTTGACACAAACCCACTACCATTATAGTATGCTCCTCACTTGGCGACGAATTCGTTTAATGTTGTGGTCTTAGGAATAGAACTATGTCATTAAGTGAGGAGAGGCTGTATAAGAAACATATTAATAGCATATAAATATGATACAAACACCCAAAGTAAAATAAATTTCACATAAATATGAGATGTGATAGGCGGGCGGAGGGAAAGAATTATGTTTTCTCTGATCTGCACCAGAGAAAGTGTGTGTCAATGTACATTTACTGCATTTGGCTTTGTTTCCAAATTTTGGCACGAATTCTCATCACTTCTCTGTCGTTTATGCATATAAGGGTAGTTGTTAGAAATTATTACATTCAGTGAACAAGGTATGCTAATGGCAATAATAATATTGCTCTGGGGCACTTTAAATATCATATACACCTACCATCCAACTTACGACCGTGTTTTTTATGCCAAATTTCTGGGAAATAAACAACTATTTGTGTTGTACACAGTGGTTATCCTAAACCTTACAGTATAAAATACAGTACTAACAACATAAAAAGTAAAGCAAAACATGAAATACCAAAATAAAACAATAAAATAAAGTCATTACAAAAATGTTTTGTAGTAAAGGTCGACTTACAACCATTTCGACTTACGACCGGTTTCCTGGAACCGAACTCGGTCGTAAGTCGGATGGTAGGTGTATTATGTTAGGAATGTAAGCCAGTGGGCTTCCTGGCTACCTACACCTGACTTCCTACAAATAAATACTACTCTCCTCTCACCCTGCATTAAGACTACACATATTTTAAGTTAAGTAATGAGTGTACCGTGTGTGTATTTTATCGCTTTGGGTTGCTTTAAATATCGTATATTACATTTGGGAATGGGAACCTGTGGGCTTCCTGGCTACCTACTTACACACTGTGCTGCCGTGCAGGTACAAGTTAAAATCACAGAGTGTTGTACGTGTTAGACTTGAAGACGCCATATTAATAATGATAATAACACAACAGTGATCACTCTGAGGTGCATTAAATGTCATATATAATGTTAATATAGACATTCTGATTAATCCATCTATTATATTTTTCAAAATTATATAAAAAATGCTACATAACATAAACATGATAAATACACCAGACAGTAGAATAAATTAACAAATATGAGATTTTTTCCAGTCTTGTCAGAGTGTCTGAAAGAATAACATTCTCTCTAGTAATGAGTGTACTGTATGTGCATTTTATCCCTCTGGGGAGTTTTAAATGTCGTAGTATATCACATGTGGGTGGGTTGGCCAGGAGGGCTACCATACCTATCATGCCTGACTTCTTACAATAAATACTACTCGCCTCTCACCCTACATTAAGATTACAAATATTTTTAGGTAATGAATGCACTGTGTATTTTACTTTTTATTGTTTTTTAATGCCTAGCTCTATTGCTAACTTAATATATGTTAGTGTAAACTGGCATTTATATGCATTTATAAGTGGAAAAAAAATGGCGTTCTGCTTATCAGCACTGTCTGCTTTTCAGAGGTAGCCCGGAACCCAACCTGCCATATAAGTGGGCCCCTACTGTATTTAAATACCACATCCTGGATTTAAAGTAAAATAATATGCAAAATTCAATTGATTATTTTGTACATTCCTTACTTTTTTTTTAAAACAATATCCAAATTCTTCCCTCCTCCTCCATACAAAATTTGAAGAGAAGTGCCCTAATAAGAACAGCGTTAACTTCTGCTTGTGGTGTGTGCACATACCTCATACTGAGGATGCCACCAAGGATACACCTTAACATCACACACAGGCTCCAATATAATCTGAAAGATGGAAGTATTGATATTCAATTAATACACAGCCTAAATGTTAAATATGCATTTGTTTTGTGGTAATAGTAGTAGTTGTAGCAGTGGTAGAGGCAGAAATAATGTAACAGTGGAAAACTAGGGGAAAATAATGGCAAAGAATGTGGTAAAAAAGTAGTAATAGAAGCAGCAGCAGTAGTAGTGTATAAGAAGAAGAAAACAGAGGAGCACTGGCCCACAGGCATACGACAAAATCTCAATAGGACAACTCAAGGCAATGAAAATACAGGAAAGAAGAAGAGGTATGGAGATGAGGCAAAGGTCAGGTCACAAGTGTTTTGAGGTTTAGAGCTTTTAACAATGCAGTAAGTAAGGGTGGGCATCAACAAAGCAAGGATTAAGATTCACCTTAGAAATGATGTGTATAAAAGATGCTTCAATAAGATGGTGTTTGTGAAGGCTTGAAGGGTAGACAGTTTTGGCAGAGGACCAGTTAATAGGATGACTGTGATCTGTAACATGAGAGACAAGAGAATTGCTAGTGTCAGCAAGACAAACATTTCTTTTGTGCTCATCAAGTCTGTCAGAGAGAGAGGCCAGTTTCACCAAAGTATTGAAGAGAAGCAGGAAATGGAGTCGACATGAGAAGCATCAGTGGCAAAAGTATGAATGAACAAGAATGCTACTAAGGGTATTAGCTCAAAGGAAAAAATTGACAGCTAAATTTAGGAGTGAGGGTGTCTCTAACATTTAGGAGACTGGAAATGGGGGTAAGGAGTTTGGGAGAGAAGTCCTTTTAGCATGAGAGTAAGAAGAGTATGAAATCAGGTATAGCCAAGGAAAGAGAACAAGGGTGGAAATTTCTGAGTCAGGAAATTAAGTGTTACAGATGTGCAGGGCATGGGGAAAGAGAAACAACACCACCAACACCCCACGGCCTGGCTGGCAATACGGAAGGCCCGGGTTCGATTCCCAGTGGGGTAGAAACATTTCAACATGTTTCCTTACACCTGTTGTCCTGTTCACCTAGCAGCAAGTTGGTACCTGCGTGTTAGTCGACTGGTGTGGGTCGCATCCTGGAAGACAAGATTGAGGACCCCAATGGAAATAAGACAGACAGTCCCTCGATGACGCACTGACTTTCTTGGGTTATCCTGGGTGGCTAACCCTCCAGGGTTGAAAATCTGAAGAAATCTTATATTAACACTTTTATTGACACAGAGAGCATGGTAAGAAAAGTAGTGTACGTACATGCCACTATGCACCTACTTGCAATAAATGGAAAAAGAAAAGCCTATCACATGCACATCAAGGAAATTAGGATAAGAGTTAGATTCCCATTCAACTCTGAATTTGATGGAACGAGCAAAGACACAGCTATAGAAGTAGAACAGTTTCAAAATTCTCTACATAAAGGTTAGCATGAACAGGGATTAGAAGAGAGCCCAAAGATTTGGGAATAAAACTTACCTTGAAAGGAAAAAAAAAAAAAAAGAGTTCAAGTCCGCACAACGGCAAATGAGATTAAGAAAGACATCAATGGATATAGGGAAATGACGTAACCCTTCACTCTGAGAAAACTAAAAACATCAAGAAGGACATTGGCAAAGAGACACTCAATGCTGGAACAAAACATCATTACTTTCCCCTCTTCTAAATGCAGGTTATTTGTATATTAATAGATATACAGCATTTCCTCACTTAACGGAGTTCCGTTCATAAGACCATATCGGTAAACGAATTATTCGCTAAGTGAGGAGCATACTATAATGGTAATGGGTTTGAGTCGACCATCTTTGATATTGTTTTAACCCTTTCAGGGTCCAGAGGCCAAATCTCGAAGGGTGCACCAGGGTCCAAGAATTTTTGAAAAAAAAAAAATTCTTACAGAATTAAAGATAATAATTTTCTGTAGATAAAACAAAAACAAAAAATTTTGATCAGTAGTTACTGAGATATACAGGCATGAAGTTGACCCTCAATGACCTGGTGGTGGCAACATCTGCGACTTCCGTAAAGTCTCATTATTTTATTTTAGGTTTTTGTTATTTTTTTTCTTTTTTCTAATATTTTTGTTTTCCAGTAACTTTTGTGGCCTGTGAGACCAATATAATGTATAAATGTACACTCATTGTATTTAACACAATAACTGCACTAATTTATCATTATACTGCTTACAAAACTTTTTTACAAGTTTATCGTAAACAAAATAATGATGAAAATATTAGTGTGGTTGTGTTGAGTACAATGGTACCATATGGTACAATGTACTGTATGGTACAATGGTACCAAATGGTGCAATAATAATAATATCTTTATTTACTACAAGTACAAGTACAAGGTATACAGGCCTAGCTGACATCAATGACATACTATTATATAGAAAGTCACTTGTTATCCAGATCATTTCGAGCAAATTAAGTCAGTGTGCCAGGATGCGACCCACACCAGTCAACTAACTCCCAGGTACCCATTTTACTGATGGGGAACATGGACAACCGGTGTTAAGAAACAGGCCCAATGTTTCTACCCGCGCTGGGAATCGAACGCAGACCCTCGCCGTGTGAAGCGAGAGCTTTAGCTATCAGGCCATGGGGCACCGTGGCCTGATCGATACATTATGGTACATTGTACCATATGGTACTGTTGTATTCAACAATAACCGCGCTAATATTGTCATCATTATTTCGTTTACAATAATTGTTTACAACAAAAAATGCAAAAATGTTGTATATTAGTAATGTTCTATTATATATTTTTACATATGTACAGCCACTGGACATGTTACTTGAGGTGGATGATGAAGCGCTTTGTTTTGGAAACTGCTGAGTCAGGGGCCTGGGTTCCCACTCACTCACTCGGTCCTGGCTGGTGCCTCATGGCACCAACACCTCCTACTGGCCATACGGTACAGGGTATCATATGGGATAGAATACCACATGGTACAGAATACCATATGGTACAGGGCACCATATGGTACATGGTACAATATGGTACAGGGTACAATGTGGTACAAATACAGGGATCCCTATGGAAATAAGTCACCCTGACTTTTTTGGGTTATCCTAGGATTTTATACATATGCTACTATGCATGATAATCTACGTAACTGTATTTGTGTATACCTGAATAAACTTACGTCACATGTGCTTGAGTAAGTTTATTCAGGTGTACACAAATAGTTACATAGATTATCATACATAGCAGTATATGTTTGGAGACCTAGGATAACCAAAAAAAAAATCAGACAGATGTATTCCCATTAGGGTTCCTGTACCCTGTACCATATGGTTCAGAACCATAGAATTTCTCTTCAGATCCACTTCCATCAGTCTTAGAACTGTAAGCTGGGAAAAGGAAAGTCAGAATTCACCTGGGAATTGAGCGCTTCCTTGCTGCCAGGCATGGTGAACAAAGCCACTTTGGCGGCATTCCCACAATGCCATGCAGGTGTCCAGATTTTTTCTATAGTGCACACACTGACCACCCAGTGTGTGCACTATAGATGTAGGCCTACAAGCCTTCTCAAGCTAAACTTGAGGCCACTAGAATTTTGGCGTAGTTCTACGGTTTGGACCCACAACTCAAAGCCATAAAACTACGCACGGACCCTGAAAGGGTTAATGTCCCCTTTGCATCATTTATAACATTTTTGATATATTTTTAAATGTTATATAGTAGTGTAGTGTAATAAACAGAATAGAGGAAATCAGCTCTAATATACATTATTTAGGTATGCATACTTGTCAGAGAGCTCGTTGTAAGCCCGAGTCATCAGTAAAAGAGTACGTTGCTAAGTAAGGAGAGGCTGTACTGTATTTAAATAAATTACAAGTAACATAGTACTGTATACAATTTTTTCATTTTGCTTTAAAATTTAGCAGCAAACCTAATTTAACCCTTAAACGGTCCAAACATATATATACGTTCTCTCGTGTAGTGCCCCAAACGTATATATATGTTTCATTTGTCATTCATTCAACATTGGCACGATAGGCCTGAGTCGCCTAGACATGAGAGAATGGGTGTACGCACTCAGTGTGCGCCATATGAAAAAAATTGGGGATGCCTGGGTACTACATGCTTTTTTTTCCTATAAAAAAAAAAAAAAAGATTTTTTTTTTCTCAAAATATTCGGGGGCGCTGCGCATGTGAACGTATACATACGTTTGGACTGTTTAAGGGTTAACTAAAATTAACATTATAAAACCTAACTCTATCCACAATTTCTCTACAGTCTCAACTTTCAATATACAGTGGAACCTTGACTTACAAGTTTAATCCATTCCGTGACCTAGCTCGTAACTCAATTTGCTCATACATCAAATCAATTTTCCTCATTTAAATTAATTGAAAAGCCATTAATCTGTTCCTGCAGTCTGGAGACAAGACAAAATACTTGAATATGATGCTAATACCAACTGTACGGCTTATTTATCTATCACAATTCATCTAATATGACATAATAAACAATATAATTAACACAGAAACATACTCTAAAATTAATAAAATAGGCCATAATATGGTGGCAGAGGCAGCGGTGGAAACGTCCACCATTTCCTATCCCACTTTGACTATAGTATCTTCCCATGCTCTTATTGTAAGAGAAAACAGAGTATTTGTGAGGCTAATTGCAGTAGATCACTAGTTTTCTAAGGAAAACATTGAAACAATATATTTATAAATAAGAAACTCTTGGTCTCAGGAATCAAATTCTTTGGTCTCCTTCTTTAGATCAATTCTAAGTAACCCCCAATCCTCCCTTCCCTATCCCTTCCTCCCCATACCCCGCTTTTTTTTCCCTTCCCTCTCCTCTCCCAACCCTCCCCTTTTTCCCTGTACCGTTTGTAGCCTCTGGGGTCCTCCCCTCTGGCATTATGGTTTCTAGGTGGGGGTGGCATGCTAGGGTTTGTCCCCCTCCATGCGGTCCCTCGGGGTGGTGTGGTTTGCCGTGCAATCTGAATTGTCTAAGGATGCCCTGCTCCCTTCCCGGATTTCTGGGTCGTGGGCAGGGTGCCCTTCAGATGATGGGTGTATCTCTGGAAGCTGCCTGTCAGTTCTGGGGGGTGGGAGCCGGGAGGCGGATTTCCGACCATCCTTTCTTTTGTCCACCGAGGTAGCTCGGTAGATGTGAGGCTGCTATCCTGGAGCGCTGGTTTACTGGCATGAAAGGTAGGGTATGGCATGGGTTCCATGCTGCATCTTCACTGCCAGTGGGCTCAAGGCTCTCTCAGATGAGGGGAGGAGCTTTTGGCCCCTCCATGCCTCCTAGTGACTGTCCCTTCGCTGTCCCTCTTTTTTTTCTTTCCTTCTTTCTTTTTTTCTTAAAATAACAAGAAAGAAGGTATCACAGAAGATGCACCTATTATTATGGAGTCTTCACCCAGTGAAACCCTTCCTCCTCCCAGGCCCCATTCTGATCCCACACCCTGCTCTGACCCAGCTTCATCACTGGACCACTGCCTCGACTCTTCTCATACCCCTGTACCTTCTGCCAGTGACGCCTCGTCACCTGCTTCAGGTGCTGTGGTGTCGCCTGTTTCTGTTCATGCCGCTGCTTCTAGCACGCCTTTCACAATGAATCCGACTTCCTCAAATACGGTGCAATGGTTCTTGGATCGCCCACCTCTCTCGGGTCAGACCGCCCGCGTGTCTACTCCTAAGCATCCAAGACAACCTACTGACGACAGTTTGTCGATGACCACTCAAAAACAACCTACACAACACTCACTACCTTTGCATACCGGACTAGCGAGTACGCAATGGACAAAATTTTTTTCTTTACAAACTGATAAATTAGACACATGTGCAACACTTGGATATCTTTAATGAGGAAATGTTTCACCACACAGTGGCTTCACCAGTCCATACAAAGGAGAATCGTGAAGAACAGGAGGAGTTTGAGGTAATCAGTCCCACAGCCTTGAGTCGCTGTAATCAGTCCATCAGTCTTGAAAAGAATACAGCATGTGTGCAAAGAAGTGGCTTATATACTGTAGGCAGATGATGAGGTGCAGCATGTGCAACACATGTGCACATGTGTCTAATTTATCAACTTGTCAGTTCTCTGAACCATTCATCTACAATCCTGTCTGACACTGCAACTTCTTGGGATCTTAATACAGTGGAACCTCAAAAATCGAACTGCTCCCAACACAACCAATTATGTAAGTGTATTTTTGTAAGTGCTTTTATAAGTGTATTTTTGAGGGTCTGAAATGGACTAATATAATTTACATTATTCCTGATGGGAATAAATTCATTCGGTAAAGGCACTCAAACAGCCTTCTGGACCGAAGAAAGTTCGATATTTGAGGTTCCACTGTACTTGGGAATTCTTCACTTGCCTAACCCTTGGGCACGACCTACTTACACATTGAACAAATGTATTACCACCTACAACTGCTGCACCTCATCATCTGCCTACAGTATATAAGCCACTTCTTCGCACATATGCTGTATTCTTTTCAAGATTGATGGACTGATTACATCGACTCAAGGTTGAGGGACTGATTACCTCAAACTCCTCCTGTTCTTCATGATTCTCCTTTGTATGGACTGATGAAGCCACTGTGTGGCAAAATGTTTCCTCATTAAAGATACCCAAGTATTGCACATGTGTCCAATTTATCAACTTTTTCAGTTCTCTGAACCATTCATCTACAATCCTGTCTTTACAAACTATGTCTCAAACTGATTATCTTTCTGAAAACGGAATTGGTAAAACTCTTGTACGGCACATTGGCCAAAATACAGTGGACCCCCGCATACCGATGGCATCACATAGCAATTAATCCGCATACCGCTTGCTTTAATCGCAAAAATTTTGCCTCACATACCGCTTAAAAACCCGCTCACCGATTTTCATCTGAGACGCGTCCAATGTGCGGCCTGAGCCATGCTCACATGTTCCGCCGGTGGCATTGTTTACCAGCCAGCCTCCGCGGTAACATCCAAGCATACAATCGGAATATTTCGTATTATTACAGCGTTTTCGGTGCTTTTTCTGGAAAATAAGTGACCATGGGCCCCAAGAAAGCTTCTAGTGCCAACCCTACAGCAATAAGGGTGAGAATTACAATAGAGATGAAGAAAAAGATCATTGATAAGTATGAAAGTGGAGTGCGTGTCTCCGAGCTGGCCAGGTTGTATAATAAACCCCAATCAACCATCGCTACTATTGGTGGTACAGCTGCTGCTGCTGCTGCTGCACTGTCAGCTGCTGCTGCTGCTGCTGTAGCATCGTCTGCTGCTGCTGTAACATCGTCTGTTGCTGCTGTAGCGTCGTCTGTTGCTGCTGTACCACCGTCAGCTGCTGCTGCTGCTGTAGCATCGTCTGCTGCTGCTGTAACATCGTCTGTTGCTGCTGTAGCATCGTCTGTTGCTGCTGTACCACCGTCAGCTGCTGCTGCTGCTGTACCACCGTCAGCTGCTGCTGCTGCTGTAGCATCGTCTGCTGCTGCTGTAGCATCGTCTGCTGCTGCTGTAGCATCGTCTGCTGCTGCTGCTGTAGCATCGTCTGTTGCTGCTGTACCACCGTCAGCTGCTGCTGCTGCTGTAGCATCGTCTGCTGCTGCTGTAGCATCGTCTGCTGCTGCTGTAGCATCGTCTGTTGCTGCTGTACCACCGTCAGCTGCTGCTGCTGCTGTAGCACCGTTGTTGGTGTGGCTTATTGAGAATACCAAGAAACAATTAACCCCAGAGGATTTGCCACCCAGGATAACCCAAAAAAGTCAGTGTCATCGAAGACTGTCTAACTTATTTCCATTGGGGTCCTTAATCTTGTCTCCCAGGATGCAACCCACACAAGTCGACCAACACCCAGGTGAACAGGGAAAAATGCCTGGAACTAGTGCTCATATTGGTGAATTTAAAGCCAGCAAAGGTTGGTTTGAGAGATTTAAGAATCGTAGTGGCATACACAGTGTGATAAGGCCTGTTCTGGAAGAAAATGCCAAACAGGACCTACAGTACTCAGGAGTAAAAGGCACTCCCAGGACACAGTGTCTCATCAGTCATTGCTGCATCTTCAATAAAGGTAAGTGTCATTTATTCTTCATTTAGTAGACTAGTACATGCACAATATATACTGTGCATGTACTACTCTACTATTGTGCATGTATCCTTCTCTTTGTGTATGGGAAAATGTATATTTCATGTGGTAAAAAATTTTTTTTCATACTTTTGGGTGTCTTGCACGGATTAATTTGATTTCCATTATTTCTTATGGGGAAAATTCATTCACATACCGATTATTTCGCATAACAATTACCCCTCTTGCACGGATTAAAATCGTTATGCGGGGGTCCACTGTATATCCTTCCATGCTCTTCAAAGCGGTGCACATGTCATAACAGTGCAGAATTCACAGCAAGCTCATGCTCTCTCCCTCACCACTTCCATAGATAACATACCAGTCACTGTTTGTAAGTATGCTATTCTTAATTCTTGCAGTGGTACTGTGGTCTTACCGTGTACCATTGTACAGAGTTATTTTTTTGTTTTGTGGCGAGGATATTTTAGAACAATTAGCCATCCAGAACCTCCCTATTCTCAAGGTAGATACGTACATCCTGCCTGCTCGTGGGCGGAGGCACTTTCCTAGTAACGTCGCTTGTTTAACCTTCAACTGCCAAGAACTTCCATCCTCTGTCTATATTGCGGGACATCGCCTAGAGGTCCATCAAGTAGTTCCCACTCCCCAATAGTGTCATAATTGCTGACATTTTGAACACCCCACTAAAAACTGCAGATCTGCGGTGAAATGCCTACTCTGTGGTGCAGCAGATCATTCCAATACGTCTTGTAGTCTTTCCCCCTCTTGTCTCAATTGCAGGGAACCTCATCCTTCCTTTTCACACCATTGCCAAGTTTATCGTAATGAACGAGAGATCTGTTATCTTAACCCTTTCAGTTGGTGCCGTACTAGTACGGCTTACGTGCCAAGGTTGATGCCGTACTAGTGCACATAAATTCTAGCATCTTCATATCAAGCAGGAAAAGGCTGGTAGTCCTGGATGTGAGAGAATGGGTCTCCATGGTCAGTGTGTGCGGTATAAAAAAAATCGGGGACCCAGTGGTGCATTGTGGGAAAGCCATTTTATTACACCATGTTCACCATGTCTAGTGGTAAGAAACTCCTCACTCCTCAGCTAACTGGGGCTCTTTTGTTCCCAAGTGACAGTTGAAACACAGATGAAGTGTCAGTAAAGATGAATTTCATGGTTTTGAGAAGTTTGTGACCGAAAGCAATGTCCAAGAAACCAACCTGAAGGAAGGAAGGTAGAAGAAAGGAAGGAGACCATCAACCTAGGATAACTCAAAAAATTCAGACAGTGACTTAGTTCCATGTGGGTTGGTGGGGTGAGGAGGAAGGGATGGGTTTTGACAGGCAGTGAGGGTGGTGAGTGGTGGTGTTATTTGTCATTGTGACACTAATTAGGCTGGTGACTCAGCATATTTACAAGTCCACCTCCACACAACAACTATTAACTTTACAGAAGCTGTAGCAGCTCTGGGAAGTGTCCAGTGACTTTGTGTGTGTATATGAGATAGAAAAATAGTAATAAACAACATTTTTTATTGTTGGTTTGTGTAAACATGACCATATGACCTGTCTTTGTAATACTCATTTGTGCTTTATAGTTATCTGTTTACAATAATGTCTTATCACTGATTTCATCATTGCTTAGTTAATCTTAAGTTAATTTTAAGCCAGCCCGTAATGCTATGCATATAAGTGGCTTTGGCATGCTGCTCTTACCTGTAATTTTTTGTACCTCTGTATGTATGCTAAAATTACTAAATAAATAAATAAATAAATAAATATAATAACTATGCGGTTATTGTGTAGCAGACAACGAGTGAATATACATTCAATATACCTTACATTTGTCTCACATGCCAGAAAAGTTACTTGAAGGAAGGAAGGAGGGAAGAAGGGAAGGAGGGAAGGAAGGAAGGAGGGAAGGAAGGAAGGAGGGAAGGAAGGAGGGAGGGAGGGAAGGAAGGAGGGAGGGAAGGAAAGAAGGAAGGAAAGAAGGAAGGAAAGTAGGTAGGAAGAGATGAGAGGCAGGAGGAGGGAAGGTAGGTAGGAAGAGATGAGAGAGGATGGAATGAAGGAAGGAAAGGAAGGAAGGTAGGTGTGTGGGGAGGAAGGGATGTGTTGTGGAAGGCAGTAAGGTTAGTGAGTGGTGGTATGATGCATCATTGTGACACATGACACACCGGTGACTCAGCATATTTACAAGTCCACCCCCACACTACTACAAGCTTTCACAACCTCTTGTAGTTATAAGAACCTGTCCAGTGACTCTATATGAGTATATATATATGATAGAAAAATAGTAATAAACAACATTTTTTATTGTTGGTTTGTGTAAACATGTTTTGTAAACAATATAATGACAGCAAAGTTTGTGCTGTTATTGTGTAGTATACAATGAATGAATATATACCAAATAGTCTTTATATTGGTCTCAGAGGTCATAAAAGTTACTTGAAAAAATAAAATATTAAAAAATAAAAGAAAAAATAGAAAAAAAAAACTATTACCAGGTGACCAGCAGTCGGCAATGTTGCCGTATGTGGTTCAATTTCTGTCAACTTCATGCCTCCATATCTCGGTAAGTATTGATGGCAAAAAAAAAATTTTTTAGCCTATAAAATTTAGAAAAAAAACAACTATCTTTTCATAAGAAATTTTTTTTTTTCGAATATTTACCGACCCTGAGAACAAGTTTGGGAGAGGGCCTACTGACCCTGAAAGGGTTAAGGAGTGTGAGGGCTTCACTTACACTATGGCTGTCTCTCAGCTCCGCCTTCAAGGTAAACTCCCTCATGTCACCCAAAGACCTCCAACCTCGATGGTCCTCCTGCCTCCCAATCCCTCTGTATCTGTGTCTTCCAAGGTCACCCCAGTTTCTATTTCTTTTGCAGTTTTATCATCTGACACTCCTACCTCCACACCACTTCCTACTTCTACTTCATCTCACTTCCTTGCTTCTCAGTCTACGAGACCTCGCAGACCTACACTTTCTTCGCGTCCATCACCTGCACAGAAAATATATCCTACCTCAGAGCCTCGTTCTCGCCCCCTTTCCAGCTCTCACACGAAGGTAGAGGTTCACCCCCCCTCAAGTAGTCCCTTCTTCCCCTGTTTCCCCTCCGTCTTCCTCCATAGTTACCCTCCAACCTCCTTCCTATACTGTTACATTGCAGGCCTCTTCTACCCCAGCTGATGCACGTCTCCAGGTTCATACTCCCTTCCCCCCTCAGACCCCTTTGGTTGCCCCCATAGTTACTCCGACCTTTCCTTGCAACACCTCTCCTGTCTCTGACATCATGGCATAGTCGGCTGCCTTAACAACAGAGACGTTAGACGCTATCTCCAGCTATACTGCGGAGACGACACCCCCCGATGGACACCAACGTGCCTCCTTCTATTTCATGACCCTCGCAACAATCTATTCCTCTGCAATATTCACATTCTTCCTTGCTTACACACCATTTCCCCCACACGTTGGCTTAACAGATCCTAAAAGCCCATAGGTTTTATTGTTTCTTAATGTTGCCAATTTTATTTCTGTACATAATGTCTTTTACAATGGAACATTTGTGGCCTTATGGGCAATCGAGGAGAACTCCCAGTGTTGCTCTCCCAGCTGTCTCCAGTATGTGTTGGGTTGCAAGAGCCCAAAATTCATTCTGCTGTCATTCGCCCTGTTTCAGGCTACGTGCTGTTACATTCTCCAGATCCTTTACCTGACGAATCATTTAATGAAAGTGCACTTCTTGTGAGTGTTGATAAACAGCATTATACTGCAGCTCATATTTATTTACACAGGTGGTTTACAGTTTGCCCTCTTTATGTTTCTCCCTCCTGTGCATTCTGTATCTCTGATATCAAGTTTTTAATTTCTTCTCTACCACCACCCATATTATTGTTGGGTGATTTTAATGTTCACCATCACCTGTGGGGAGGGTCCCACTGTGACTTTCATGATGATCAGTTGGAGACTCTTCTCACTTCTCATCCTCTTCATGTTTTAAATACAGGTGCTCCTACCCACTTTTACTCTCGCACTCAGTCTCTCTCCTGCATTGATCTTTCTATCAGTTCCTCGCCCATTGCACTTGATTTCACTTGGTCTGTTCTTCCATATTTACATGATAGTGATCACTTTCCTATCCTTCTTACTTTTACTACATATACCCGACTGTTTCGTAACCCTCGTTGACAATTTGCTTGAGCAGATTGAGATTTATACTCCCATCTTACCACCTGTTGCAAAGACCCCCTTTCGTTGTCTACTGATGAACTGGCACACCAATTTTCGACTTTAGTCCTAACTGTGGCGACTTGTTCTATCCCCCAAACCTCAGGTAGGCATTCTCAGACATGTGTACCTTGGTGGCCTCCTACATGCACCTGCACAGTGCGTTTAAAACGTGCTGTGTGGGGCCGTTATCGATATAACCATACCATGGAGCATCTGTTGGATTTTAAGCAGGCAAGGGCAGTTGCTCACTGCATCATATGCAACGCTAAACGTGCTTGTTGGTGAGACTATGTGTCTACCTCGTCTTCCCCTATGTGCACAATTTGGAAAAATGTGTGGAAATTGTGTGGTGAGTACACTCCAGACCCAGCTCCCATTTTGCAGGTTGCTGGAGTTGATGTCACAGAACCTTTAGAAGTTGCCACAGAAATCGGGAACTATCTTGTCTGTATCTCCCGAGGGTTTCACCTCTGTCCCTCATTTCTTGTGTCTAAACCTACCAAAAAGCAATTGCTCTTAGATTTCACCTCCGATGGATTGGAGCCATATAACGTACCTTTTACTCTTCTATTTGCTGGCCGTCAGCACTGGGACCTGATGATATCCACATCAGTATGCTACACCATCTCCATTCTAAGGCCCTTCCTTTTCTTTTATGTTTTTTCAATCTAATTTTGTAGTGAGGGGTTCTCCCACAACACTGGAAATCAACTATTGTGCTACCATTTCACAAACTGGGCGCCTCGGGGCTTGACACCTCTCACTATCATCCCATTGCCCTGACTAGTGTGGTCTGCAAGGTGATGGAATGATTGGTGAATAGATGTCTGATGTGGTTCTTAGAGACACACAATAGCCTTTCCCCTTGCCAATATGGCTTTCGCAAAAGCCGCTCTACTTTAGACCCCTTGCTCCACTTCAATACGTATATTCGAAATGTCTTTGCTAACAACCACTCTGTCCTAGCGGTCTTTTTCAATCTAGAGAAGGCATATGACACCACTTGGAGGTATAACATTCTAGCCCAAGCCGATATACATTTTCAGGTCTGTATTGGCGCCTCGCTTTCCTCGGACCCTGTACAAGCCGAAGGAGTCCCACAAGGTTGTGTCCTCAGTACTACTCTTTTTCTCTTAGCTATAAATGACCTACCTTCCATTCTTCCTTCGCATATTTGATCATTACTTTATGTTGATGACTTTGCTATGGCTTACTCTGGCACTGACTGTCGACTAGTAGCAGCCTCCCTTCAGGTTGTGATAGACCGAGTCTCCCATTGGACAACTTCTCATGGCTTTAAATTTTCCAGTATGAAAACCTGATTCATTACCTTCACTAGACATCCACTTATACCGGATACTCCCTTGTACTTACATGGTTCACATATTCCGGCATGTGATATGGCCAGGTTTCTGGGCCTGCTAATTGATCGCCGACTGATGTGGAGACCTTGTATTTCTTCGTCAAAGACAACTTGCTATGGTCGGCTAAATCTCCTTAAAGTTCTCAGACATCGTTCATGGGGAGCAGATCGTCGCACTCTCCTCCGTTTGCATTCCACCCTAGTCTTGTCCAAGCTAGATTATGGTGACCCAATCTATTCTGCAGCCTCTCCTGCAACTTTGTCTAAGTTAGATCCCATGCAACACCAAGGTCTCCATCTGTGCCTTGGTGCCTTTCATTCATCCCCTGTTGAGAGTCTCTATGCAGAAGTGAATTTTCCATCCTTGCCTGATCACCATGATGCTCATTGCCTTCACTATTATGTTTGATCTCATGACCTCTACAATCCTTCTGTACATAGGATAGCCACTGATGTTAGAAGACGTTCTTTATTTGTTCGTTGCCCCTGTTTACTCCATCTCTTTTCTCTCTGCCTACATTCACTCTTGTCTTCTCTTCAGTTACCACCTTTCTATGTTCATATAGCATCTCACTTTTTCCCTGCCCTCTTGGGAAGTTCCGGCTGTTCATGTCTGTTCTTTCCCACTGCCATGCATGAAAGCCCAACTACTTAAGGTGGCTTCCCACTTTCTTTTTCTTGACCACTTCCACTCTCATTCTCATGCCATCATGGTGTACACCGATGGTTCTAAGTCTTCTGATGGCGCTGGATTCGCAGCAGTGTTTCCGGACAGTGTCATGCGAGGGCATTTATTACCCTTGACTAGCATTTTTACGGCTGAATTGTATGCCATTCTTGTAGCACTTATCCATATCGCATTTATGCCTGTGTCACCATCTGTAGTCATTTCAGAACTCCCTTAGTGCTTTACAGGCCATACGGAAATTTGATACACCTCACCCCTTAGTTCTTCGTATCCAACTCTGGTTATGCCGTATCTCAAGCAAACACAAGAGACATTGTTTTTTGTTGGGTCCCAGGTCATGTTGACATACAGGGCAATGAACAGGCAGACACTGCTATGCAGTCAGCAGTACATGACCTCCCAGTTTTATACATAGGTGTTCCATTCACGAACTATTTTGTTGTAATTGCTACCCATCTTCGCACCCATTGGCAACAATGTTGGTCTAATCTGCTCCATAACAAGCTTCATTCTATTAAACTGAGTACAAGTCGGCCATCACTAATCCAGCGTCACTGGGACCTGTAGTGTGCTGGATTAGTGAGTTTGCCGGATTACAGAGTGGTTAGGTTAGAATGCACTTAATTAACCTATCAATACTCTTTCTACTACATCTTCCTCATTTTCATCACTGTTTTCTCCTCCACTGGCTTGCTACTGTGAATTTACAACCATCTGCACATTTTCTGAGTCAGTATAATGATGAAATTTGAAATTATGCTAGTCGAAATTAGTGCTGGATTACTGATGGAACCGGATAACTTATTGCCGGATAAGTGATGGCCGACCTGTATAGGTTTCCGGCTGTCTTCTTATCAGTGTCGAGGTTGGGAGACTACTTTCTCCTGTCTTTGCATCGGCCACACTCGTCTTACAGGTATCTCATGGAGAGGCGCCCTGTTCGTCTCTGTGAGAATTGTCAAGTTCCAGTATCTGTTAGCCACGTTCTGTTGGACTGCTCACTCTATCAACAAGCATGCAGAATTTACTTCCAATGTCATCTCCGCTCTGCTGCCCTTTTTTTGTATCTTCCCTTCTTGCTGATGGACCCTCCTTTAATCCAGACTCTCTCACTGGCTTTTTGACAATAACTGATTTACTACACAAACTCTGATAATGATGTCTCTAGCACTCTCCTCAGTCCTTTCTACCTTAGTTTCTAGTTACTCTACCCCTGCACTACCCACTGCCCTGCTGTACTTCATAACCTAATAATCATCCCTCTACCTCTTGCTACCCATTACTCCTGCATCCTTCTCTGTCCTGCTGTGCTGTATAACCCTTGTGGTTTAGCGCTTCTTTCTGAAGAGAGGGCGACTACTTCCCGGTAAAAGTAGGTCTTAGACAGGGATGTGTAATGTCACCATGGTTGTTTAACCCTTTGAGGGTCGACAGGCCCTCTCCGAAACTCGTTCTCAGGGTCGGCCAAATTTAAAAAAAAAAAAAATTATTTTCTCTTATGAAAAGATAGAGAATCTTTTCCCGATCATAAAGACACCAAAAGTTTGAAATTTGATAGAAAACTTACGGAATTATGCTCTCGCAAAGTTAGCGGTCTCGGCGATGTTTACGCATCGGCGATTTTGCCCACTTTGAGCCCCATTTTCGGCCAATTTCACTGTACTAGTCGACAAAAAACATGAATATTTCGCTAGAACTCCATTTTTTCTATCGAATGGGTGCAAGAAACCACTCATTTATGAAATTCAACTATCCAGTACAGTGGTCAGAATTTAGCAATTTTGCCAATTTCACACAAATTTCAAAAGATGCCAATTTCCGAATAGGGTCCAGAATAAACAAGAGACATTCCTGGCACTAAAATGACATTTCCTCTGGTCATTAGTCACGTCTCAAGGCCCCTCTTATATTCTTTTGCTTTCCACTTTGAATTTTTATTTTCACAAAAAATATAAGATTTACTGTTATGCAGACTACTGCATTAGTGTAAAAAATGGTATAAATATTATTGGTGCACTTGTGAAAGAATATTAGACTCACCAGTTGACGTGTATTGCACGCTTGGCACGATTTGTTTACTTTTGAAGTTTGGTAAAAATCGAACATTTCTGCTACTTTGAGCTCAATTTCAAGGCACCTTTCTTTGTAAAACCAGTCAAAATCATCTCAATTTCTGTAATATGTCTTCGATTCTATAAAATGAGACCAAGAAAACTAGAATACAACAATAAATACCATACGAAAATACACTGCAAAGTCGCTGATTTATTCAAAAAAAATGGTCAAAGTTTTTTTTTTCTCATTATGCACTGTGTGCTGCAGGATTTTTTTTAGACTGTGCACACTGACCACATAGACCCATTCTTTCATATGAAGGCCTACCAGCTTTCTCCCACTAGATTTGAGGCCGCTAGAATTTATGAGTACTAGTACGTCAAAAACCCCTACTCGTAAGACGTACTAGTACGACGAAAACCCTCAAAGGGTTAATATATTTATAGATGGGGTTGTAAAAGTAGTAAATGCTAGGGTGTTCGGGAGAGGGGTGGGATTAAATTATGGGAAATCAAATACAAAATGGGAATTGACACAGTTACTTTTTGCTGATGATACTGTGATCTTATGGGAAATTCTAAAGAAAAATTGCAAAGGTTAGTGGACGAGTTTGGGAGTGTGTGTAAAGGTAGAAAGTTGAAAGTGAACATAGAAAAGAGTAAGGTGATGAGGGTATCAAATGATTTAAAGAAAAATTGGATATCAAATTGGGGAGGAGTATGGAAGAAGTGAATGTTTTCAGATATTTGGGAGTTGACGTGTCAGTGGATGGATATATGAAGGATGAGGTTAATCAAAGAATTGATGAAGGAAAAAAGATGAGTGGTGCATTGAGGTATATGTGGAGACAAAAAACGTTATCTATGAAGGCAAAAAAGGGAATGTATGAAAGTATAGAAGTACCAACACTCTTATATGGGTGTGAAGCTTGGATTGTAAATGCTGCAGCGAGGAGGCAGTTGGAGGCAGTGGAGATGTCCTGTCTAAGGGCAATGTGTGGTGTAAATATTATGCAGAAAATTCAGAGTGTGGAAATTAGGAGAAGGTGTGGAGTTAATAAAAGTATTAGAGGGCTGAAGAGGGGTTGTTGAGGTGGTTTGGTCATTTAGAGAGAATGGATCAAAGTAGAATGACATGGAGAGCATATAAATCTGTAGGGAAAGGAAGGCGGGGTATGAGTCATCCTCGAAAAGGTTGGAGAGAGGGGGTAAAGGAGGTTTTGTGGGCGAGGGGCTTGGACTTCCAGCAAGCATGCGTGAGTGTGTTACATAGGAGTGAATGGAGACGAATGGTATTTGGGACCTGACGAGCTGTTGGAGTGTGAGCAGGGTAATATTTAGTGAAGGAATTCAGAGAAACCTGTTATTTTTATATAGCCGGACTTGAGTCCTGGAAATGGGAAGTACAATGCCTGCACTTTAAAGGAGGGGTTTGGGATATTGGCAGTTTGGAGGGATATGTTGTGCATCTTTATACGTATATGCTTCTAAACTGTTGTATTCTGAGCACCTCTGCAAAAACAGTGATTATGTGTGAGTGAGGCGAAAGTGTTGAATGGTGAATGTATTTTCTTTTTGGGGATTTTCTTTCTTTTTGAGTCACCCTGCCTTGGTGGGAGACGGCCGACTTGTTAAAAAAAGAATAATAATAATAATAATAAGAAGAAGAAATAAAAAATATCGTATATAGAAACATAATCGTAGGGCTCGAGAGTCATACTTTTCGAAAATCGTAGCGATATTTTCGTAAAAACATGGGCTCGCTAGTCGTAGATTGACTCGCAAATAGTAGTTCGTCCGGGACAGGTACACACAGCCCCGAACCGCCTCACACTCCATTCCCAGCCAGTGTGCCATTGTTTATCAGTGAGTGAGGATGACCCCACGAGTTCATACGATACATTTCATAATATTCCATTTGTTTTAGTGTTTGCAACTGCTAAATAAGTCACCATGGCTCCAAAGAAAGCTTCTAGTGCCAGCCCTTTGGTAAAGAATGTGAAAAACACATAATTTAAGAAAAAGTTTGTAAAAAAATATGAAGGTGGTGGTGGTAGAGTGGAAGCAGTTGTGATAGTGGTTGATGGTGGTAGAGGGTGGTAGTGATGGTGGTAGCAGTTGTAATAGTGGTAGAAGGTGGTAGCATTGTAATAGTGGTAGAAGGTGGTAGTGATGGTGGTAGCAGTTGTAATAGTGGTTGATGGTGGTAGTGATGGTGGTAGAGGGTGCCTTCTTCAGTGATTCAGCAATTCTACCAACTCCTCCAATGTTGCTGGAGTTATATAGGGCTACAGAAAACACCACCGCCTCAGCTGCTACTTCACCACCATTATGGACGGCTTACTCTCAGTGGCCCTTATATACCCAACAACAACACAACACAACACAACACCTCTCGTGACATACATAATGACTTATTTTATTCATTCTAGAGTATATTCCATTTTTCTATGTTATGTAGACAGCCTGTACTGTCTGCACAGACAGCCTATGCTGTCTGCCAGCTCAGTTCACATTTTGCGGCACTCAGGTGCTGCCCTCTAGACCTGCCCAAAGTCAGTGGGATGCTGATCCCACATGCTCTCACTCTCTCAGCGGCCTAGCAGCAAGACACAAGTCCTACTAACTCTCTCCCTCATGGGATGGCCCTCCTGGGCCATGGGCACAAACACACAAGCCTGTGTACCCACCACGACTTTACAAATAAAGTAAGAAGCCTCCAAAGATGTATCATTTACTCCCTGCTACCAGAATCACCAAATAATTCGTTATAAATGGTGGGAAGCAGTGGTCGCAGCAGTTGTGTTTGCCCGGAGAGAGGAAGGAAATAGAATGAAGTTGTGTTCACTTCATCATCCTACACAAGACACATCCGCCTCTCAAAGAGTTATCCTGATGTTGTGTCTGCACGTTTCAGCATCCAGACACAGGTACAAGCAGGATCTAGCCGAAATTTTCCGAATTTCTTCGAGAATTGTAAGTGGTGTCACAGTGACCCATGCTGTTCCTCAAGTCACGTGGTCAGCATCACTTGTATGTTCTGCTGTTGTGTTTCAGCTCAGCACAGCTATTTCTGCAAGCCAGAGGTGAGTTTTGTGGTGATTTCTGTGTCCAGTGTGAGTTTCTCCATGTGTTTGTGGAGAGAAGAGGAGGAAGTGGCCATTCCTTGCCTCGCCCACGTTCGCCCTGCTGTACACTCACACCTCACCAGCCTACCATACACTCACCACTGCCCGCTCCCTCTGCTGTGTTTTCTGCTGTTTTTCGTGTGAATTCTTTGCAAGAGCTGTGTATCCGAGTGCCCGAGGCCACTCGAAGCTACATGGATCAGCATGCCACGTAGATCACTAAGCCACATGGATCACGAAGCCACTTGGATCAGCAAGTCATGTAGATTAGCAAGCCACGTGGATCAGCATGCCACATATATCACGACACCACGTCAATCTGTCAGACACTGCAACACAAGGGTATCTTGGTACAGACCTGAAATCAACTTCGACTACCTCTACTAGTGAGAATGGCTGGATTTGAGAGGGACCCGACCTCCCAACATCTGCATTCTACTAGTGACCTACGTCTCACCTCCTGGCGCTATATAAGGCTCCATCCTGTCACTTCAACTCCATATTGTTTCAAACTTTGGAACAATGCTCTTCTCCAGACTGAGGGACTGACCACCTCAAAACTTTAAGGGTGATGGACTGATTACATCGTCTTCAAGTCTCTTCTGCTTCTATCAACTTTTCTGTACTCGACTGAAGAAGCCTACTGTGTAGGCGAAATGTTTCGAAATAAAGATACCTAACTGTTGCACATGTGTCTTACCTAACAACCACGTGGATCACGACGCCACATGGGTTGTGGACAAAGCCACGTGGACCTACGAGCCACGTGAGTTGCCAGATGCCCCAGGCCTCATGCTGTGGTCTGCTGACCGCATCACATTGACGTCACCGATGCTGCTGCCTGACTTCATGACATCACCTTGAGATGACTGCTGACGTCACCTCGTGACGTCACGCCTGACATCACATGATGTCACATCGATTGCTTCAGTAAATATGTCAGTATTGTCGAGAAGATTGAGAGAAGATATATGTCATGTGTTAATTAATTCCTCTCAGTCAGTGTTCTCACATGTTAATGTATGGCTTAGTGTCAATTTTGTGCACAGAAAAGCATCTTTTGCTAGTTTAAGCCATGTTGTACTGCACGTACCACGGGTGTGTGTAAAGTTTTCCATGAGTCCAGTGTGGTCTGCGGCCAGACCCATAAGAACATAAGAAAGGAGGAACACTGCAGTAGGACTGTTGGCCCATACTAGGCAGGTCCTTCACAATCCTTCCCACTAAGAACATAACAATGGAAGAACACTGCAGGTCTACTGGCCCATACAAGGCAGGTCCTTATCAAAATGACCTCTACCCAAAGCTACCCAAGAATTTACTCCCGTACCTAATGACACAAATCAAACTCACCTCCTCCCACTCATATATTTGTCCAATCTCTTCTTAACCCTTTGAGGGTTTTGGTCGTACTAGTACGTCTTACACGTAGGGGTTTTTGACGTACTAGTGCGCATAAATTCTAGCGGCCTCAAATCTCGCGCGAAAAGGCTGGTAGGCCTAGGTGTGAGAGAATGGGTCTGTGTGGTCGGTGTGCGCGGTAGAAAAAAAATCTGGGACCCAGTGGTGCATTGTGGGAATGCCCTCTTAGTAAACAATGTCCACCATGCCTCGCGGTAAGAAGCTCCTCACTCCTCGGCGAATTGGGACACTTTTGTTCCCCAGTGACAGTTCTAATAGTGATGGAAGTGCCAGTGAAGATGAGTTTCATGGTTTTAGTGAGGTTTTGACCGAAACTAATGACCATAATATCGGTAATAGTGAGGAAAACCCAGACGACCCTCAGCCTTCCACCTCTGGTGCTGGGCCCTCTTGTTCACGTTCAGTTGTTCCAGAACCCAAGAGGAAACTTCTATTTTCCCAAATCCCAGACTCAGATGAGAGCATGGGTGATGATAGTGATAGTGAATATGAACTACAAGCTCTTCAAACTAGTTCCAGTAGTGATAGTGAAGTGCAATATTCCCCAGTGAAGCGTCAGTATATACGACGATATATGCGCTCTGGTAGTGTGCCGTATGTTATACCAAGGGGAAGGAGTGTATCTCGGAGTACATCCCGTGGCTGTACAACAGGAACAGACAGTGAAAATGACGAAGATACTGTTGCAATTGGGATGGAAAATGTGCGTGGTGGTAGTGGTGCCGGCGGTGAGGCACCAGCAGTGGGCCATGCTGCCACCCACGCTGCCACCCACGCCGCTGCCTCAGCTGATCTAGAACAAAGGCCACCATCCCCCACTCACCCACCACACCAGCCTCCACAACCACAACCTCCACAACCACAACCACAACCACCTGTCATTGTCCAGTACCCACCAGCAGACCGCACCTGGGATTGGCAGGAAGCTGTCAATTTTGTTCCAAATCCCCACCAGTTTGATGACAGCCAAAGTGGAATACGGCCATCTTGTGCACTTGGGAACAATGCCACTGAACTGGAATGTTTCGAGTTATTCTTTGACGAACCACTGATGAAAAGTATTGTCATGGAAAGCAACACATACTACAAGTACACCATGGCAAACACATTACTTTCACCAAAATCACGTCTACACCAGTGGAAGGAGGCAACTGTGGCTGAGATGTATCTTTTCTTTGCCACAATAATGCTTATGCCACATGTGTATAAGCACAAAGTGAAATCATACTGGTCAACAGACCCCCTGATTGCAACATCAGGTTTCAGTGATATAATGCCAGTGAATCGATTTGTGCTAATGTTATGTATGCTTCACTTCTCAGATAAAACCAGGCCTGACAGAACTGACAGGTTATATAAGATTAGGAATGTGTTTGTGTATCTGAAACAGAAATTCAGTACGCATTTTTATCCCTTCAGGAAGCTTGTAATTGACGAGTCTTTGATTCTGTTCAAAGGAAGACTCTCTTTCAAGCAGTACATACCAAGCAAGAGGAAACGCTTTGGTATAAAGTTGTTTGTGCTTTGTGATTGTTACAGTGGTCTGGTATTGGATATTATTGTGTACACTGGAAGTTATACATTGCAAAATACCAGGAAGTTATTGGGCATCTCAGGTGATGTGGTTCGAACAATGACAGAACCATACCTTGGTAAGGGGCATATATTATATACAGATTACTGGTACACAAGCCCCTCACTCAGTGATTTTTTGCGAGTGAACATGACAGATGTGTGTGGCACAGTGCGTGCAAATCGGAAACATATGCCCAGGTTTGACGCTGGCACTCGTAGAGGTGAGGTGCAGGCGTTTGCTGCCAATGACATCATGGCATTTCGGTGGCATGACAAACGAGATGTCACACTGTTGTCATCAATTCACCCTAATGAAATGGCAGACAGTGGCAGGCAGCATAGAGAGAGAAATGAACCCATTCTAAAACCTGCAGCTGTGATTGATTACACCTTCAACATGCGTTCAGTGGACAAATGTGACATGCAGATTGGGTTTGCTGATTGTGTTCGCAAGAGTTATAAGTGGTACATCAAACTGTTTTTCCATCTTCTGGACATTTCCATGCTCAATGCTTATAATATGTATAAGATGAGCACCAGAAACAAACCACAGTACAGCGAATTCTGTTTGTCTGTCATCAGACAAATAGTATTCAAGTACCAAGGAACAGCACCTGCAATTGACCGCCCACCAAATTTTCAACAACTACCTGCTCGTCTGAAGCATGGTGATCACTTCCTGGTAAAACTGCCTGCTACTGCTTTGAAGAAAAAGGCTCAGAAGAGGTGTTACGTCTGTGCACATACAAAAAAACGCCCACAACAACAACGCAGAGACACTCATTTTATGTGTGAGGAGTGTAAAACACCACTGTGCATGACACCATGTTTCAAAGACTTCCACAGGCTGCAGAACTTCTAGAAACATTCCCTGTGACTGTATATGGGTATATAAAATATAGAAAAATAGTAATAAACAACATTTCATATCGTTTGTTTGTGTAAATATTTTCTGTAAACAAAATAATGACAACAGTGTTTACGCCCTTATTGTGTAGTATTGAAAAAGAAATAACTTACAAAATACTGATCATGTTGGCCTCAGAGGCCATAAAAGTTACTCAGAAAAAGAAAAATTGAAAAATAATTGAAAATAGTACATAAAAAAGTAAATAGAAAAATACCGGGTGACGGCAGTCAGCGATGTTACCATATGTTGTTCAATTTTGGCAAATTTCACGCCTCCATATCTCGGTAAGTATTGACGTTAAAATTTTTTTGTTTAGCCTATAATGTTTAGAAAAAAAAACTCTATTTTTTCATAAGAAAAAATAATTTTTTTTTTTTTTGAAATTTGGCCGACCCTGAGAACGAGATTTGGAGAGGGCCTGTCGACCCTCAAAGGGTTAAAGCTACCCAAGGTCCTAGCCTCGATCACCCTACTGGTAAGTGTGATGTTAAATAAGAACATAAGAACTTAAGAAAGTAGGAACACTGCAACAGGCCTGCTGGCCCATACTAGGCTGGTCCTTCACAAATCCAACCCACTAACAGAACAAATGCTACCCAAGCAATAAGCTCAGGTGCAAGTCCGACTCAAATCCAACCCCTCTCACTCATGTATTTATCCAACCTAAATTTGAAACTACCCAAGCCATAGCTTTTAGAACATAAGAAAGGAGGAACACTGCAATAGGCCTGTTGGCCCATACTAGGCCGGTCCTTCACAAATCTAATCCACTAACAGCATAACTGCTATACATAAGAACATAAGAAAGGAGGAACACTGCAGGAGGCCTGTTGGCCCATACTAGGCAGGTCCTTTACAATTCATCCCACAAACAAAACATTTGCCCAACCCAATTTTCAATGCTACCCAAGAAATAAGCTCTGATGTGAAAGTCCCACTCAAATCCAACCCATCCCACTCATGTACTTATCCAACCTAAATTTGAAACTACCCTAAGTCCCAGCCTCAATAACCCAACTAGGTAGACTGTTCCACTCATCAACTACCCTATTTCCAAACCAATACTTTCCTATGTCCTTTCTAAATCTAAACTTATCTAATTTAAATCCATTCCTGCGGGTTCTCTCTTGGAGAGACATCCTCAAGACCTTATTAATATCCCCTTTATTAATACCTATCTTCCACTTATACACTTCAATCAGGTCTCCCCTCATTCTTCGTCTAACAAGTGAATGTAACTTAAGAGTCTTCAATCTTTCTTCATAAGGAAGATTTCTAATGCTATGTATTAATTTAGTCATCCTACGCTGAATGCTTTCTAATGAATTTTTGTCCATTCTGTAATATGGAGACCAGAACTGAGCTGCATAATCTAGGTGAGGCCTTACTAATGATTTATAAAGCTGCAGTATGACCTCTGGACTTCTGTTGCTTACACTTCTTGATATAAATCCCAGTAATCTATTTGCCTTATTACGTACGCTTAGGCATTGCTGTCTTGGTTTAAGGTTGCTGCTCACCATAACCCCCAAGTCCTTTTCGCAATCTGTATGGCTAAGTTCTACATCATTTAACTTATAAGTACTAGGGTTATGGGCACTCCCAAGCTTCAGAACCTTGCATTTATCTACATTGAACTGCATCTGCCACTTTTCTGACCAAGAATAGAGTTTGTTTAAATCCTCCTGAAGTTCCATAACATCTACGTTTGAATCAATTATCCTACCTATCTTTGTGTCATCGGCGAATTTGCTCATATCACTAGTAATTCCCTCATCAAGATCATTGATATATATTATAAACAACAACGGGCCCAAGACTGATCCCTGTGGAACGCCACTTGTTACAGATCCCCACTCGGATTTAACCCCATTTATGGACACTCTCTGCTTCCTGTCAGTGAGCCATGACTCGATCCACGAAAGCACTTTTCCCCCAATGCCATGAGCTGCCACTTTCTTTAACAGTCTATGGTGCGGAACTCTATCAAAAGCCTTACTAAAATCTAAGTAAATAATATCAAATTCTTTATCATGGTCAACAGCCTCAAAAGCTTTACTGAAGAAAGTTAATAAATTAGTTAGACAAGACCGGCCTCTTGTGAATCCATGCTGAGTATCATTAATCAAGCTATGCTTATCGAGATGGCTTCTTATAATCTCAGCTATAATTGACTCTAGTAATTTGCCTACAATTGAGGTCAGGCTTATTGGGCGGTAATTTGACGGTAACGACTTGTCCCCTGTTTTAAAAATAGGAATTACATTAGCCATCTTCCACATATCAGACACTACACCTGTTTGAAGAGATAAATTAAAAATATTAGTTAATGGTTCACAGAGTTCCATTTTGCATTCCTTAAGAACCCTTGAAAAAACCTCATCAGGACCCGGCGACTTATTTTGCTTCAGTCTGTCTATCTGCTTCACAACCATTTCACTAGTGACTGTGATGTTACATAATTTATCTTCTTCTAGCCCACTATAAAAATTAATTACTGGAATATTGTTAGTGTCTACCTGTGTAAAAACTGAGAGAAAATAATTTTTAAAATCGAGCACATTTCATTCTCTTTGTCAGTAAGGTCATAGTTATTTTTAAGGGGACCTATCTTATCTCTAACTTTTGCTCTATAGACCTGGAAAAAACTTTTTGGGCTAGTTTTAGAATCCCTTGCAACTTTAATTTCATAGTCCCTTTTAGCTTTTCTTATCCCCTTTTTAATGTCCCTCTTAATGTCAATATACTGATTCATAAGATGACCCTCACCTCTTTTGATACGCCTATAAATTCCTTTCTTATGCCCTAGTAGATATTTGAGCCTATTATTCATCCATTTTGGGTCATTTCTATTTGATCTAATTTCTTTATATGGGATAAACGTTCTTTGAGCAGCATGTATAGTGTTCAGAAAACTGTCATATTGATAGCTCTCTTCGTTACCCCAGTCAACAGATGATAAGTGTTCTCTAAGCCCATCGTAATCTGCTAAGCGAAAATCTGGGACTGTTACTGAGTTATCGCTACTATCGTACTTCCATTCAATGCTAAATGTAATTGATTTGTGGTCGCTAGCACCCAGTTCCTCTGAAATTTCTAAATTATTAACAAGGGATTCATTGTTTGCCATAACTAAGTCAAGCAGGTTATTTCCCCTTGTAGGTTCTGTCACAAACTGCTTCAAAAAACAATCCTGAACTACTTCTAAGAAGTCGTATGATTCTAAATTCCCAGTCAAGAAATTCCAATCAATATGACTAAAGCTAAAGTCTCCTAGAATTACTACATTATCGTGCCTTGTGGCCTTAACAATTTCCTCCCATAGTAGTCTCCCTTGGTCCCTATCTAAGTTTGGGGGACGGTATATCACTCCTAAAATCAGTTTTTCATGCCCCTCTGAAAATTCTATCCAAACAGACTCTGTATGTGTTACTTCAGACTTAATACCCGTTTTTATGCAACAGTTCAAGCGATCTCGGACATACAATGCCACCCCACCCCCCTTCCCGATACTTCTATCTACTTGGAACAATTTAAAACCCTGAATATGACATTCCGCAGGCATGTCCTGACTTTCTGAATTAAACCACGTCTCAGTTAAGGCAAATACATCAATGTTACCTGCACTAGCAACTAATCTCAACTCGTCCATCTTATTCCTAGCACTACGGCAATTAGCATAATAAACATTGAAAGACTGTCCTTTCTCTTTACCCTTCCTGCTCATTTCTGTTTTTCTACTAAACCTATTACTGTCCTTATCACCCAAAGTCACTGGCTTTCCAATATCTACCTCGTTCTGCTTATTACTAGTTCCCCTAGAACTCGTAATATTACTACACTGGGACTTCACTGTTTTCCTGCCAAAACCCATACCACTAACTATTCCTAGTTTAAAGTCCTAACAGCTCCCTCCACTGCAGTTGCCAGTGCTTCCACCCCAGACCTAGATAAGTGAACCCCATCCCTGGCATACATGTCACTTCTGCCATAGAAGAGGTCCCAGTTGTCAATGAATGTTACCACATTTTCCTTACAGTATTTGTCCAGCCAGCAATTGACACCAATTGCCCTGGACAACCATTCATTTCCAACTCCTCTCCTTGGCAAAACACCACATATGACAGGGTTCCCACCCTTACTCCTAATTATTTCTATTGCTGACCTATACCTGCTAATCAGGTCTTCACTCCTACGTCTGCCAACATCGTTGCCTCCAGCACTGAGACAGATAATAGGATTGCTCCTATTACCTCTCATGATGTCATCCAGACGGCTAACAATATCCTCCATCCCAGCCCCAGGAAAGCAAACTCTCTGTCTCCTACTCCTGTCCTTCAAGCAGAACGCACTATCCATATACCTAACTTGGCTATCCCCAACAACAACAATATTCTTACCTTCCTTGATGTTGTTCGTCGTGACGTTCCCAGTAGTTGACTCACATTCGTCGGGTAGCACTGAGAATGTATTAGATGTTTCCACAACAGTTTCCACGGCAGTCTCTTTCTTCTTCATCGTTTCTACCTTTCCATTCGTCTTCTTGATCGTCAACTTCGTTCCCTGCTGTCTAGCCACTGACCAGTTTCCCTTCTTGACCTGAGGACTCACAACAGGAAGACTACTACGAATCTTCTTTTGATAAACCTATTTACTCATGTGCAAGACCGATTCAAACCAACCCCTCTCATTCATGTATTTATCCAACCTAAATTTGAAACTATTCAATGTTTTAGCTTTGATCTTCTTCAAGGGGGGCTCCTTGGCGTGGTGAAGAAGCTCTTGGTCTGAGGAATTAGACCAGTTTGTCTCCTTCCTCAGACCAAACCTAATTACTCCCCAATCCCCCCTTCCCTATCCCATCCTCCCCTTTTTCCTTTCCTCCTCCTCCTCCCCACCCCTCCCTTTTGCCCTTCCTTTTTTGGTCTTTGGGATTTTTCCCACAAGCACACTAGTTCCTAGGTAGGGGAAAGGGTACCGGGGTCCATCCCATTCTGTTGAGGTTCTTGGCAGTGGCGTAGTTTGCCGTGGAATCTGGATTGCCTGGGGATGTCCCGATCCCTCTCCGGTATCCCGGAGGGTGGCTTTGGGTGCCTTTCGGGGGACGGGTGTATCTCTGGAAGCCACCTTTCGGATTCCGGGGGTGGTGGCCGAAGGAGGTATGCTTTGTGGCAGATATCTGGCTGCCCTCTCTTTTGTCCACCAAGGTAGTTCGGCAGATGTGAGGTTGCTATCCCGGATTGCTGGTTTACTGGAATGAAAGGTAGGGTATGGCACGGGTTCCATGCTGCATCTGCACTACTTGCGATGCTGAGGTCTTCTTGGGCGTGGAGGGAGATTTCTGGCCCTTTCATTCCTCCTAGGAACCATCCCTCCCCGGTCCCCCCTTTTTTTATTCTTTTTTTTATTTTTATTTTCTTTTCTTTCTTTTTTTTTCTTAAAAACAAAAAGAACGAAGTAACCTAACCATGGAGTCCCCAATCCATGACCCCACTACCCCTGGGCCACTTATTGTTACCGCAGCCCATTCTGACCTCGCCTCATCTTTTGGCCACTCTTCGGACACTGGTGCTGTTTCGTCACCCGCTTCAGGTGCCGGGGTTTCGACTGACTCCTTCGATTTGTCTGACCTCCGCTCTCCTTTGACTATGCTTCCGGCCTCTTCCTCTACGGTGCAGCAATTTTCGAATCACCAGCCCGTCCCACGTTGGACCAACTCTGGTCCCACTTCTAAACGCCAACGACAATCTCCTGATGACGTTTCTTCGTTACCTTCCCATTCTACTCGGAAAAGACCGACACTTCATGCACTCCCTCTCCACATTCAGTTTCGAACCACACAATGGACTAAATTCTTTACTTTAAGACCGACTTCTACTGCCTATCTTTCCGACCATAGTATTGGCAAAGCGCTCCTATGCCATGTTGGTAGAGATATTTCCTTTCATGCTCTTAAGAGTGGTACGCGTATCATCACAGTCCAGAATGCTACCCAAGCTCATGATCTTTCTTTTCTTTCACATATTGATACTATTCCTATCACTATCGAAAAACATCATTCCCTCAATTCTTGTAGTGGTACTGTCATTTTGCCCCATACCATAGTCCAACAGAATTTCCAGACATGTGGCAATGACATTCTCGAACAGCTGGAACTCCAAGATCTCCCAATTCTCAAGGTAGACATTTATGTTCTTCCTGCCCATGGGCGGAGATGATACCCTTGCAATGTGGCTCGTTTAACTTTTGACAGCCGTGAACTCCCATCCTCTGTTTATGTAGCAGGACATCGGTTATAAGTTCGAAAGGTGATCCCTACACCGCAACAGTATAGAAATTGCTGGCAATTTGGCCACCCAGCAAAATATTGTAGATCTATAGCCGAATGCCCAGTCTGTGGTGCCGATGACCATTCTAATACGTCTTGCAGTCGACCTCCCTCTTGCCTCAATTGCCATGAGGCTCACCCTTCGTACTCTCGCCGTTGCCAGGTCTACTTGAATGAGCGGGAAATTCATTGCCTCAAAGAGGTAGAAGGTCTCCCTTTTGCTATGGCAGTTTCTCATCCCCACCTCCAAGGGAGACTACCCCGTGTTTCTTATTCTCATGTTTCAAAACATCCCCCCACTTCTGGGGTCCCATCTTCTGCAGCCTCCTTTGCAGTTGCCAGTCCCATAGTCACTCCTGTATCTAATTCTTTTGCTGTCCTGGGTTCAGACATCCCTACTTCAACACCTCAGTCTGTTCTCACTTCGTGTTCTCCCTCACAAACCCCGGTATCGACAAGACCTCGTACGACACCTCCCATTCGTCCCTCTACTTCTCAGAAGTCCAAAAAATCTCCTTTAACCCCTCCTTCCCTTCATCCACCTCCACACTTTAGATTCCCGGTCTCTGTACCTGGGTCTTCCCCTTTCACTGGCTCGGTTACAAGTGTGGAGGTTCATCCTCCTCCTCGTACTGTGCCTTCCTCCCCTGTCCCCTCCCAAGTTTCTTCCTCTTCTGCCACCTCCCAGGTTTCTGCCTCTTCTGTCCCTTCCCACACTTCTCCAGCTCCCGCCACCCTTTCGCCCCTCCCCTACCTTGATACAGTCCATTACAGTTCCGATCTTTACTCAAACTCCTCCTCCTTCCATCTCCAATATTGTCTCCCATACGACGTCTCTGAACTCCGAAACACTTGAAGCAATCTCTGAATATATTGCAGAGACCAAACCATCAATGGACACTGATCCACCCTCTGTTCCTTCTCTTTCCTCTTCTCCATCTGCGCAACTCCTTTCTTCACAGCGCACCGTTCCTTTGCTGCTTGAACATTTCCCGCTGCCACCGCATGTGGACTTTTCTAACCCCTCTAGTCCGTAAGTACCCTTACCTGCGGATTTCTAGAATCTTTATCGTTGCCAATCATGGCCTATTTACAGTGGAATATACACGACCTCAGGGGTAATCGGGGTGAGCTTTAGACGTTGCTCTCGCAATTTTCCCCTGTTGGTGTTAGCTTACAAGAACCAAAATTACAACCTGCTGTTATCTATCCCATCTCAGGCTATAATTTATTGTATTCTTTGGATCCTTTTCCTGATGGGACCTTTAACGAAAGTGCCCTTCTTCTATGCACTGATATTCCGTACCATCAGCTAATTGTTCGTACTTCACTGCATTACACAGCAGCCTGTATCCACCTGCATAGGTGGTATACACTCTGTTCTTTGTACCTCTCTCCTTCTCGAGCATTATCTATTCCGGATATTGCCTTTCTTGTTTCGTCATTACCACCACCACTTCTGTTACTTGGCGATTTTAATGCCCATAATTTTCTCTGGGGGGTCTCACTGTGATTCCCGTGGCATTCAGCTAGAGGCTTTTCTTGCTTCCCACCCCCTCCATGTTTTAAATACAGGTACTCACACCCATTTTGATCCTCGTACTCATACTCTCTCTTGCATCGATCTCTCAGTCTGCTCTTCCTCCGCTGCACTAGACTTCACCTGGTCTGTTCTCCCAGAGTTACATGACAGTGATCATTTTCCAATCATTCATACTTCCCTTTCATATTCACCACCTCTTCGTAACCCACGCTGGCAATTTGATCAGGCAAATTGGGACCTTTACTCACAACTGTTTTTAGTGAGGTTCCTTCTTCATCCTCCATTGATGAGCTTTTACACCTCTTCTCATCCTGTTTTAACTGCAGCTTCTCATTCTATACCCCAAACCTCGGGCAGGCATTCTCAGAAATGAATGCCTTGGTGGTCTCCTGCTTGTGCTCATGCAGTACATTTGAAACGTGCTGCATGGGGCAGGTACCGGTATAATAGAACCACTGAGAGACTTCTTGATTTTAAGCAGAAGCGTGCAATCGCTCGCCATGTCATCCGTGATGCTAAATGCACTTGCTAGCAAGATTATGTCTCCACCATCACCTCTGCTTCCTCTATGAGTGCAGTCTGGAAAAAAGTACGGAAACTGAGTGGTAAATATTCTCCTGACCCAGCTCCTGTTCTGCAGGTTGCCGGTGTTGATATAGCAAACCCTCTAGATGTTGCCATTGAAATTGGCAATCATCTGGTCCGTATTTCTCTGGGGCTCCATCTCTGCCCCTCGTTTCTTTCCTCAAAGTCTGCCAGAGAGTTAGCACCCTTGGACTTTTCTTCTCTCAGAGAATAACAGTATAATGTGCCTTTTACACTTCAGGAACTGGAGGCAACACTCTCAGCTTGCCGATCATCAACAGCTGGGCTGGATGACATTCATATTCGTATGTTAAAACATTTACATCAGTCAGCCCTTGCAGTCCTCTTACACCTTTTCAATCTTATTTGGTCACAAGGAGTTCTTCCACAGCTGTGGAAATCTGCCATTGTTCTCCCTTTCCGCAAACCGGGTACTATGGGGCATGAAGCCTCCCACTATCGTCCCATTGCTCCTACCAGTACAGTTTGCAAAGTGATGGAACGTCTGGTAAATAGACGTTTAATGTGGTATTTAGAGACACATAACAGTCTCTCCACTCTTCAATGTGGCTTTCGTAAAAGCCGTTCTACCATAGACCCCTTATTACGTTTGGATACATATGTTCACAATGCCTTTGCAAATAACCACTCAGTTATTGCCATATTTTTTGACCTTGAGAAGGCATATGACACATCTTGGAGGTATAATATTTTGGCCCAAGCCCACTCCTTAGGCCTCCGAGGCAATCTACCATCTTTCCTTAAGAACTTTTTAACAGACAGACATTTTCGTGTTCGAGTCAATAATGTGCTCTCCCCGGACTTTGTCCAAGCTGAAGGTGTCCCTCAGGGATGTATTCTGAGCACAACACTTTTTCTCCTTGCTATAAATGATTTGGCCTCTGTTCTTCCATCCAATATTTGGTCATCACTCTATGTAGATGACTTCACTATTGCTTGTGAAGGCGCTGACTGTCACCTCATTACAGTTTCTCTCCAGCATGTGGTCGACCATGTTTCCAATTGGGCCACAATGCATGGCTTTAAATTTTCCAGTACCAAAACTCACCAAATTACTTTCACTAGACGCTCTGTCATCTCCGATCATCCTTTGTACCTCTATGGCTCCCGTATCCCTGAACGTGATACAGTCAGGTTTCTAGGCCTTCTCTTTGACTGTAGGTTATCCTGGAAACCCCACATTACCTCTCTAAACGCAACTTGTCACAGCCGGCTGAACCTTCTTAACCCTTTGAGGGTTTTCGTCGTACTAGTACGTCTTACACGTAGGGGTTTTTGACGTACTAGTACTCATAAATTCTAGCGACCTCAAATCTAGTGGGAGAAAGCTGGTAGGCCTTCATATGAAAGAATGGGTCTATGTGGTCAGTGTGCACAGTCTAAAAAAAATCCTGCAGCACACGGTGCATAATGAGAAAAAAAAAACTTTTTCCATTTTTTTTTAATAAATCAGCGACTTTGCAGTGTATTTTCGTATAGTATTTATTGTTGTATTCTAGTTTTCTTGGTCTCATTTTATAGAATGGAAGACATATTACTGAAATTGAGATGATTTTGACTGGTTTTACAATGAAAGGTGCCTTGAAATTGAGCTCAAAGTAGCAGAAATGTTCAATTTTTACCAAACTTCAAAAGTAAACAAATCGTGCCAAGCGTGCAATACACGTCAACTGGTGAGTCTAATATTCTTTCACAAGTGCACCAATAATATTTATACCATTTTTTACACTAATGCAGTAGTCTGCATAACAGTAAATCTTATATTTTTTGTGAGAATAAAAATTCAAAGTGGAAAGCAAAAGAATATAAGAGGGGCCTTGAGACGTGACTAATGACTAGAGGAAATGTCATTTTAGTGCCAGGAATGTCTTTCTTGTTTATTCTGGACCCTATTCCGAAATTGGCATCTTTTGAAATTTGTGTGAAATTGGCAAAATTGCTAAATTCTGACCACTGTACTTGATAGTTGAATTTATAAATGGGTGGTTTCTTGCACCCATTCGATAGAAAAAATGGAGTTCTAGCGAAATATTCATGTTTTTTGTCGACTAGTACAGTGAAATTGGCCGAAAATGGGGCTCAAAGTGGGCAAAATCGCCGATCCGTAAACATTGCCGAGACCGCTAACTTTGCGAGAGCATAATTCCGTAAGTTTTCTATCAAATTTCAAACTTTTGGTGTCGTTATGATCGGGAAAATAATTTTTTTTTTTTTTTAAATTTGGCCGACCCTGAGAACGAGTTTCGGAGAGGGCCTGTCGACCCTCAAAGGGTTAAAACCCTTGTTCATCTTTCATGGGGAGCTGATCATTGAACTCTCCTTCGCCTACATTCAGCCCTCATTTTATCAAAACTCAATTATGGTGACCAGATCTATTCAGCGGCCTCTCCTGTTACTCTCTCTAGCCTTAACCCCATCCATCACCAAGGATTACGTTTATGCCTTGGTGCTTTTCGCTCTTCCCCTGTTGAGAGCCTCTATGCAGAAGCTAATGTTCCATCCTAGTCTGATCGCCATGATGCCCATTGCCTTTGCTACTATGTGCACTCTCACGATCTCCGCAATCCTTCCATTTATAGAATGGTTACTGATATTAGTAGACATTCTTTATTTGTTCGCCGCCCCTGTTTGCTCCGTCCCTTCTCTCTTCGCCTACATTCGCTCTTGTCTTCCCTTCAGTTACCGCCTTTGTATGTTCATGTAGCATCTCACTTTTTCCCTACCCCCCTGGGAAGTTCCAGCTGTTCGGGTCTGTTCTTTCTCACTCCCTTGCTCGAAAGCCCAACTGCCTACGGTGGCTTCCCGCTCTCTTTTTCTTGACCACTTCCACTCTCATTCTTATGCCATCGCCGTGTACACAGATGGCTCTAAATCTTCTGACAACGTCAGATTTGCAGCAGTGTTTCCGGACAGCCTCGTGCAAGGGCATTTACTATCTTCGGCTAGCATTTTTACTGCTGAATTGTATGCCATTCTTGCAGCACTTATTCATATCGCATCTATGCCTGTGTCATCATCTGTGGTTGTCTCAGACTCCCTTAGTACTCTACAGGCTATACGGAAATTTGATACACCTCACCCTCTAGTTCTCCGTATCCAACTTTGGCTACGCCGTATGTCTACCAAGCATAAAGATATTGTTTTTTGTTGGGTCCCTGGTTATGTTGACGTACAGGGCAATGAACAGGCAGACGCTGCTGTGCGGTCAGCAGTACATGACCTACCAATTTCATATAGAGGTGTTCCATTTCCGGACTATTTTGCTGTAATAGCTACCCACCTTCACACCCACTGGCAACAACGTTGGTCTGCTCTGTTCAATAACAAACTTTGTTCTATTAAACCGAGTATAGGTTACTGGCCGTCTTCTTGTCACCAGTGTCGAGGTTGGGAGACTACTCTCTCCCGGCTTCGCATTGGCCATACTCGTCTTACTCATGGATATCTCATGGAGAGGCGCCCTGCTCCTCTCTGTGAGAATTGTCAGGTTCCATTATCGGTCAGCCACATTCTGTTAGGCTGCCAACTTTATCAACGAGTACGCAGAATTTACCTCCGTCGTCGTCTTCGCTCCGCTGCTCTCTCTTTACCTTCCCTTCTTGCTGATGGACCCACCTTTCATCCGGACTCTCTCATTGACTTTTTGATAACAACTGACTTACTCCACAAACTCTGATCATACCTTCAGCCCTTTCTACCTCAATCTCTTGCTACCCTCTACCCCTGCACTATCCCCTGCCCGCTGTTTTCTGTAACCTACTAATCATCCCTTCCCCCTTCTGCCGCCCGATACCATCGCTTCCTTCCCTACCCTGCAGCGCTGTATAGCCCTTGTGGCTTAGCGCTTCTTTTTGATTATAATAATAATAATTTAGCTTTGATCACCCTACTAGGCAGACCATTCCACTCATCAACTACCCGTATTCCCAATGTTCATTTATACATTTTATTAGTGCTTTACATTTATTTGGCATTCTTTTCTGCATGTAAATCTATATTTAAGCTAGGTAAGTGACCCCTGAAGTGACCTAGAGTCCTTATGGAGGGGGATTCCCCTTCCAAACAATAACCTCTCTTCCCTCTCTCCTCCTCCCTGTCTTCCATTCATCAACAACAGCCTTCAATAAAGGTAACTGTCATGTTGAATGTTCATTCTTTTGTGCATGTAAATCTATCTTTAAGGTAAAAAAAAAATTTTTGTTAATACTTCTGGGTGTCAGGAACGGATTAATTGTATTTACATTATTTCTTATGGGGAAAAAGATTCGAAAATCGTAGATTTCGCTAATAGTAGCACCTCCAGGAACGGATTAATTACGAAAAATGAGGGACCACTGTAAATCATAATACACTACAGAATGTAAAGAAATATTAAACTGTTTATATAAAGTGTATATGTACTTACACACTTGGAGCAGAGATGGTGGGGGAGGTTGAGGGTGCAGCGTATGATGTCAGTGGTCCTGTAAACCTCCAACATCACTGTTTTGTTTGATCGCTGAACTTAACTGATACAATTTGTTTTGTTTAATCACTGAACATAATTGATACAGCTTTAGTCTCTACATATCATAGATGTACTCAGCTGGTATTGCCTGGCTAAGTCCACAACTCATGCATCTTTCTTACGTTTATGATTTCATGCTTTAATTCCATGGAAATCATCATCTTTTTCTTCTCAGCACTGTCCTTTGCACTTATTTTCTTAGGACCCATGGTCAGAAAAAAGAAATTTGGGCAAATGACTGTAAAAAATGCAAGCAAGCACGAGAGAACTGCTCCCACAGCAATGTAAACGTGTATGATCTGCTAGTTGACATCGGCTATGCCAACTAGCGGCAGCATTCTGAATTATTATTACGTACATATTTTGTATTATTATTATTATTAATTTAGGGAACTGAAGCTCCATCATTATGATAATAATAATAATAATAAATGTAATTATTATTATTATTATTATTATTATTACAGAATGGGTCACATAACCAGAGACCAAACAAAACATTACTCGTCAATCCTAACCAGCCTGATAAGAAGGGCAAAAAAATTGTATTATGAGAACAGATTATCCAACTTACGAGGTGATATAAAAAAGACCTGGAAAACCCTATCAGAAATTCTAGGAACAAAAAAGATATCACAAAATAGCAAAATTAAATTAGCAAAATCAGATGAACCCCAACTCCCACCAATAGAAACAGCAAACAGACTCAATGATTTCTTCTCCACTATAGGACAAAACCTTGCCAATAAAATCCCAAGCTCAGATACCCCACCAAATGACTACCTCACTGGCAACTACCCGAACACACTGTTCCTAGCTCCGACTAACCCATACGAAGTCTCCCTTATTATCAACACACTAAAAAACAAGGCAGGAGATTTAAATACCTTACCACCCTTTATATACAAAAAAGTGTCACAAGTGCTATCACCCATCACTGCAACACTCTTTAACAAATCCATTGAATCCTCTACCTTCCCTACAGTTCTCAAAATAGCAAGGGTCACCCCGATCCATAATGGAGGAGACCAAACAGAGTTGAATAACTATAGGCCAATATCCAACTTACACCCTCTCTTAAAAATCTTCGAAAAATTAATTCATAAGCGAATCTACTCCTACCTCATCTCCCAAAACATACTCAACCCCTGCCAATTTGGATTCAGGCCTAATAATAATACTAATGATGCTATTATACACATGCTAGAACATATAAATGCTGCAATAGAGAAAAAAGAAGTCCCACTGGGGATCTTCATTGACTTACCTAAAGCTTTTGATACAGCTGACCATGACTTGCTCCACATAAAATTGTTACACTATGGTATAAGAGGGCACTCCCTCAACTACCTCAAGTCATACCTCAGCAACAGAAGCCAATATGTGTACACAAATGGGGCAAACTCTTCCGCACAACCAATTACAGTTGGTGTCCCACAGGGAAGTGTCCTTGGCCCTCTTCTCTTTCTCCTATACATAAATGACCTACCAAATGCTTCGCAATTACTCAAACCCACACTATTTGCAGATTAAACTACATACGTCTTCTCTCACCTGAGCCCAGTCGTGCTAGCCAATACTGTAAATACCGAATTACAGAAAATATCTACCTGGATGAGGACTAACAAACTTACACTAAACATTGACAAAACCTACTTCACTCAATTTGGTAACAGAGCTACAGATGTCCCTCTTAACATAATGATAAACGGATCACCTATCACAAAGCTAACAGAGGGAAAATTCTTAGGAATCCACCTTGATAATAGACTCAAATTTCATACACATATACAACAAATTTCTAAGAAAATTTCCAAAACCGTAGGCATACTATCGAAGATACGGTACTATGTTCCACAGTCAGCCCTCCTGGCCCTATATCACTCTCTTATTTACCCCTATCTCACCTACGGAATTTGTGCATGGGGCTCAACAACAATTAACCATCTCAGACCACTAATTACCCAACAAAAGGCTGCAGTCAGAATGATAACAAATTCCCACTACAGGCAGTACACTCCACCAATATTCAAAACACTAAACCTACTCACCATACAAAACATCCATACTTATTACTGCACCTATTACATACATAGAACACTTAACTCTGATATTAACCCTCCCCTCAAACATCTCCTTGCCAACCTCAACAGTACACGACCATAACACTAGGCACAGATCACTCTTTGATGTTCCTAGTGTCCATCTCATGCTATGCAAAAACTCAATGCACATAAAAGGCCCTAAAATCTGGAATTCATTACCTGTAAATATAAAAGAAACACTACCTGTTTATAAATTCAAGTCTCTTCTCAAAGATCACTTACTCACCCAAAACCAAATAAATACTGAATAACTGAGCCTTATAATTTGTATATCTTAAATGTTTCTCACAATTATATCACATAAATGTTAAACCTAAGACCCAATCTAACTTTGTTATTTTTTAAATACACTACTTAACAGAATACTCCATTCTACTGAATGTACAGCAATGCATGCAACCATATGACCTGTCTTTGTAATGCTCATTTGTGCTTTATTGTTATCTGTTTACAATAATGTTTTATCACTGATTACATCATTGCTTAGTTTATCTTAAGTTAATTTTAAGCCAGCCCGTAATGCTATGCATATAAGTGGCTTTGGCATGCTGCTCTTACCTGTATTTTTTTGTACCTCTGTATGTATGTTCAAATTATTAAATAAATAAATAAATAAATAAATAAATTTAGTGAACTGAAGCTCTATTGTTATTATTATTTTTATCATTATTTTATTATTATTATTATTAATTTAGGGAACTGGAGCACAGATCCAATTCCCTAGAACAATAGCCCCTCACCAGCATCAAGGAACCTTGATGCTGGTGAGGGGCTCTTGATATAGGGAATTGGATCTGTACTCTAGTTACCTAAATTAATAATAATAATAATAATAATAATAATAATAATTATTATTATTATTATTATTATTATTATTATAACGAACGCCACCAACTCAGTGTACTGTTTACCTCGCTGTGGGAGCAGTTCTCTCATTTGGCCAAATTTCATTTTTCTAAGCATGGGTCCAAAGAAAGTAAGTGTAAAGGACAGTGCTGAGAAAAACAAGAGGATGATTTCCATGGAATTAAAGCATGAAATCATAGACAAACTAGCGAGGTGTGCAGGTTTTGGGTTGAGGAGGAAGCGGGGGGAGCTGGCTTATAACTCAGAGCAAAGAATCGACCGAGCGATGGCTCATATCTCAAAAAACTCGTACGTTGGGACACTCATAAGTCAAGGTTCCACTGCATATCTGATGAGTTCCAAGAGTCTTTCTACTCCCATAGCTTGGCCATAGGCCAGGCCTGTCTGGTGCTAGCCTGGTTAACCAAGCTGTTGCTGCTGATGGCCTGCTGACCCCACACGTCACAGCCTGGTTGATCTGGCACCTGGTGAAGATACATGTCCAATTTCCTCTTGAAGAGTTCTACACTTGTTCCAGCAGTGTTTCTGATATCTTCTGGTAGATGTTGAATAATCTGGGGCCATAAATGTTGATACAATGTTCCCTTAAGTTTGTATTATTTAACGTTAGTGAAATATAATTATTACTGGATATTCAGATTAATTTTTGCATATTACCAATAACTGCAACAAAGAATTCATCCAATCCTCATCACTATCTGAAGTACTAGAATCAGCCTGGACAAAGAAGCAATAGCCAATAGTCCATGGAATTTGTCTCAAGGTACCATACCAACATGTTGGTATGATACCAACATGTTGGTATGGTACCTTGAGGTAAACTGTTCCTGCAATGCCCTACATAGGAGAAATTTTTTTGATGCACACATCAAGAAAACAGGCCTACTTTATCCTGCATAGGCCTTACATTCCTGATTGTAACCATTTTGAGGACACTAGAATTTAAACGCTGATCTGTGTGTGTAGCAGTTTAAGGGATAAAGAGTGGTGAGAGCCAAGGAGATGTGAGTGAGGGTTTTATCAACAAATTTTGCTAAGAAAATTTTATTGGAGTGAGATTAACCCCTTAACTGTCCAAACGTAGATCAACGTTTTATTTTTCCTACCTCCAAATTTGGCACAATTGGCCTGAGATGTCTGGTCAGTATAAAATGGGATCTTAACACTCGGTGTGTGCAGTATTAAAAAAATCTGGGACCAATTAGTACCCTGTGAGAGTGCCAGCTAGAGCAAACAGCATGACAAACACCTGGGATTCACTAATGTCATGTCCTATTAACACTCCCTTTTTAAGAGGAAAGTGATGCTGACCATGATGTTAGTGACTTTGAGATGGATGTGGCCACAAGTGGTCGAGGAAATATAAAAAACCTTGATAATAACCCATGTGCAACATTCTTTCAATTTTGATACCACTGGTAGTGTCATCCTGTCAGAATGTCCTATAACCTATGCCCTAAGTGAAGAGAAACAATTCTGAAACACGTGTAATACATGTTCGGCAGGTTGGCTGGTGGCTGGGTGGGTGGCTGGCTAATTGACTTTGTTTCTATCTCTGTGTCACAGGTACACATATATACAGTTCATTTACCAAACTATGGCAAGCCTGAACTCGACCCTACGAACATTTTATGTGTACCACCTTAAGAGACAACATTTCATGATTTCATTGATAAATACAGTTACAGTGGACCCCTGGATTACATAACTAATCCGTTCCAGAGAGAGTGACTTATTCTGAATCTGGCTTATTCGAATTAATTTTCCCCATAAGAAATAATGGAAATCCAATTAATCCGTTTCAGACACCCAAAAGTACTAAAAAAAATGTTTTCTACATGAAATATACATTTACCTCACAGAAAACAATGATACATGAAGAATAAAACAATAATAACATCACACTTACCTTTATTGAAGACATGGTGATGTATGAAAGATGGGAGAGGATGGAGGAGTTTGCAACTGTTTGGAAGGTGAATCCTTTCCATAATGACTTCAGGTACCAAGTTTTTATCCTGGGTTACTTCCCTTCTTTGTTTTTTAATGCCACTAGGACCAGCTTGAGAGTCACTGGACCCCTGTTGCTCAAAAAAGTGTTCCAGAGAGGTCTGTTTCTAGCATATGTTAGGAATTGTGTTGGGAGACAGGACAAGATAGTCCTTCAATATGACACTAATATCAGCTCTACAGCTTATTTATCTAGCACAATTCATCTAATATGACACAATAAACAATATTAATAACAAAGAAACATGATGTATACTCTTTAACCCGTAAACGGTCCAAGCAGATCTATTCAAATTCAAATTCAAAGTTTATTCTCTATAAAGATTACAATGTTGAATTTACAGAATTTGGTTGTTGTGTGGTTTACATATAGTTAAATAATGATTACAGAGTGCACCACTAGAACGCCTAGCATGGCTAGGCATTTCGGGCAGACTTAGTTTAATTCTTTATTTTAAAATATTACAAATTATGAGGTAAGTTGGTATTATGGCTAAGTGACTAAATACTAGTTTGTGAGTTTAGCAATGTGAATGCTTTTGTTTTGGCACAGTACATAGTTTCAGTATTGGAGTATCATAGGATTCATTATTTTAAGATTGAGATTAATATTTCTGTTTATGGTCAAATGACTGAGTGAGTGTAAGTGTGAACCACCAGGTGGTATTCGTGTAGTTAGTTGATGGGGTTTATCAGGGAGATAAGATGTTTTCTAATGGTAGTTTTGAAGGTGATGAATGTGTCTGCAGTTCTAGAGTTCTCAGGTAGGGTGTTCCAGATTTTAGGGCCTTTGACATACATTGAATTTTTGTAAAGGTTTAGTCGGACATGGGGAATGTCGTAGAGATGTTTGTGTCTGGTGTTATGCCTGTGGGTTCTGTCACAACTATCAAGAAAGCGTTTTAGGTCAAGGTTGATATTGGAGTTTAAGGTCCTGTAGATGTAGATTGCACAGTAGTAAGTGTGGATGTACTGAACAGGGAGTAAGTTTAGATCTATGAAGAGTGGGGGGGGGTGTTGCCAGGGATGGGATTTAGTGATTATTCTTACTGCAGCTTTTTGTTGGGTTATTATTGGCTTTAGGTGTGTTGCTGCAGTTGATCCCCAAGCACAAATAGCATAGGTGAGGTATGGATAAATAAGTGAGTGGTATAGTGTGAGAAGGGCATTTTGCGGCACGTAGTATCGTATCTTGGAGAGGATCCCAACTGTTTTGGATACTTTTTTGGTTATGTGTTGGATATGGGTGCTGAAATTCAGGTTGTTGTCAAGGTATAGGCCTAGGAATTTGCCCTCATTATGTCTGGTAATTAGAGTGTTGTCGATCTTAATGTTAATCTGTGCATCTCCTGCTCTACTACCAAACATAATATAGTAGGTTTTGTCAGTGTTAAGCGTAAGTTTATTGGCTGTCATCCAAGTCGATATTTTGATCAGCTCCTCGTTAACAATGGTGTTGAGGGTGGCAAGATTAGGGTGAGAGATGACATAAGTCGTGTCGTCAGCAAAGAGAATGGGTTTCAGGTGTTGGGATACGTTTGGAAGATCATTGATGTATATGAGGAAGAGCAGGGGACCAAGGACACTTCCCTGCGGAACTCCAGTATCAAGTGGCCGTTTTGTTGATGCTGTGTCTTTAATGGTAACATACTGATACCTATTAGTAAGGTAAGATTTGAAATAAGCAAGCGCATGGCCTCTTATACCGTAATGGTCAAGTTTGTGGAGTAGGATGTCGTGGTCTACTGTGTCAAAAGCTTTTCTTAGGTCAATAAAAATTCCTAGTGGATATTCCTAGTGGAAATTCCTAGTGGATCTACGTTCACATGTGTAGTGCTACAAAAGTAGATCTACGTTTTTTTTTACATATTTTCAAATATAACAAAAAAAAAGTAGATCAAAGTTTTTTTGCACATTTTCAAATGTAAAAAAACAAAAAGATCTACTTTTTTTACACACTTTCAAATGTTGAAAAAACGTATATATACGTTTGGACCGTTTACCGGTTAATGAATAAAATATGGCATTAAGAATGTCAGGAGTGGTGGTGTGTTGTTTGCTGTTGGGTGTATAAGGGCCACTGAAAGATAAGCCTTACATAGTGGTGGTGAAGGCGGCGGTGGAGTTAGTAGCCCTATACATCTCCAACATCAATGGAGGAGTCAGTTTCGTGATGTCATTTTTCTATTGATTAATCGCTTAACTTACTTGCTACGCTGTTAATGCTACACTTTATCGCTGGCTGGCACTATAGTCTTTATAGACTCCTGCTGCTTTAGTACTGTACATATTGCGGAATCACTGAAAAAGGCACATTCTCCCCTCTCTCTCGGCCCTTTACCAAAGGGCTGGCTGGCACTAGAAGCTTTCTTTGGGCCCTTGGTGGCTTATTTAGCAGTTACAAGCACTAAAATGAATGGAATAATATAAAATGTATCATATGAATGCATGGGATCATCCTCACTGGCTGGTAAACAATGGCTCACTGGCTGTACATGGTGTCGGGGCCGCTCAGGCTGTGCAGACACGTTCCGGACAAATAACTTATACCGAGTTCAGTGACAATCACTGAGCCAATATGCTGATGACTTAATCCGGGGGTCCAATGTATTATACATAGTGTAAATTACCTAGGATAACCCCATCAAGTCCTGACAAAGTGCTATACTGTGCTTGTAGATTTTTTTTTTTTTTTCAACTAGTCGGCCGTCTCCCACAGAGGCAGGGTGACCCAAAAAAGAAAGAAAATCCCCAAAAAGAAAATACTTTCATCATCATTCAACACTTTCACCTCACTCACACATAATCACTGTTTTTGCAGAGGTGCTCAGGATACAACAGTTTAGAAGCATATACGTATAAAGATACACAACATATCCCTCCAAACTGCCAATATCCCAAACCCCTCCTTTAAAGTGCAGGCATTGTACTTCCCATTTCCAGGACTCAAGTACAGCTATATAAAAATAACCGGTTTCCCTGAATCCCTTCACTAAATATTACCCTGCTCGCACTCCAACAGCTCGTCAGGTCCCAAATACCATTTGTCTCCATTCACTCCTATGTAACACGCTCATGCACGCTTGCTGGAAGTCCAAGCCCCTAGCCCACAAAACCTCCTTTACCCCCTCCTTCCAATCTTTTCGAGGATGACCCCTACCCCGCCTTCCTTTCCCTACAGATTTATACGCTCTCCATGTCATTCTACTTTGATCCATTCTCTCTAAATGACCAAACCACCTCAACAACCCCTCTTCAGCCCTCTGACTAATACCTTTATTAACACCACACCTTCTCCTAATTTCCACACTCCGAATTTTCTGCGTAATATTCACACCACACATTGCCCTTAGACAAGACATAGATATAAGGTGTAATAAACATGACTGGCAAGTAATACATATTTTCACTTGTTCAGGACTCAGACGTGACAACTCTGCATAGTGTCTAATACCTACTGGTTCATGAGCAGCTCTCTGAGACAGAAAGAGAGACAAGCAAGCTGACAGACAGAAAGACAGATAAGCAGAGACAGAGTTAGACAGATAGACTATGTTTATGTGTAACAGTGAAAACAAATAAAGTCAAGGCAGTGCATAATCATCAAATGTCATTCCACTGCTGCACTGGAGTGACACTTGTCTTACTCCCGCATGTCCAAAACATTGCTGCAAAAGTTGGTAGATAAATTTGGGGCGGTTTGTAAAGAAGGAAATTAAAAAGACCATAGGGAAAGGCAAGGTAATGAGTAAAAAAAAATATACAGCCATTCAATGTCTAGATTTCATATTGGTGAAAGGGGAACATGGAAGTAAATGTGATTAGATATGGAGTATAAACTTGATGGCAAATGGGGTCTGTGAAAGTTGAGGAGAACCAGAAAGTTGAGGAGAACCAGAAAATTGATGAGGGAAGGGGGAGACAGCAGTGGGTGCATTAAAGCATCTGTAGAGACAAAGACCCTTATCCCTGGAGGTAAAGAATGAAATGTACAACAATACAGTGGAGCATGGGTTCTGAATGTTGAAATGAGGAGGATGAAAGTTGTGGAGATGTCATGTTTAACCCTTTCAGGGTCCAAGGCCAAAATCTGAAGGGGTGCCCCAGTGTCCAAGAAATTTTTAAAAAAAAAAAAAAAAAATTATTTTTTTCTTACAGAATTAAAGATAATATTTTTGTGAAGGTAATAAAACAAAACAAAAAATTCTGATCAGTATTTACCGAGATACAGCGGTGGGAAGTTGACCCAAAATGACCGGGTGGCAGCAACATCAGTGACTTCCGCAAAATCGCATTTTTTTATTTTATGTTTTTTATACTTTTTTCCTTTCTTTTCAAATTTTTTTTCTTTTTCTAGTAACATTTGTGGCCTGTGAGACTAGTATAATGTATATTGTATAAGTGTACACTCATTGTATTCAACACAATACCTGCACTAATTTATCATTACATTGCTTACAAAACTTGTTTACAAGTTTATTGTAAACAAAATGAAAATATTATTGCGGTTATTGTGTTGAATACAACAGCACCATATAGTACCATATGGTACAATGGTGCCATAGGGTGCAATGGTACCCTATGGTACAATGGTGCCATAGGGTGAAATGGTACAATATGGTACAATGGCACATGATACAATGGTACCATATGGTAGAATATGGTACAATGGCACCATTTGGTACAATTTGTACCATATGATACAATGGTACCATATGGTACATTGTACCATACAGTACAATGATACCATATGGTTCATTGTACCATATGGTACTATATGGTACTGTTGTATTCAACACAATAAACACACTAATATTTTCCTCATTTTTTGTTTACAATACTTGTTTACAACAAAAATATGCAAAAATGTTGTATATTAGTAATGTTCTATTATATATTTACAAATGTACAGGAACTCGACATGTTCCTTGAGGTGGATGACAAAGCACTTTGTCTTGGAAACTGCAGAGTCAGTAGCTAGCTTGTGTCGCCACTCACTCAGTCTTGGCTGGTGCCTCATGCCACCAGCACCTACTGACCATATGGTACACGGTATCATATGTTACAGGGTACCATATGGTACATTGTACTATATGGTATAGGGTACCATGCAGTACAGGAAAATATATGGTGCAGGGTACCATATAGTGCAGGGTACCATATGGTACAGGGTACCATACAGTACAGGACACCATATGGTACAGATTAAGGATCCCTATGGAAATAAGTCACCCTGACGTTTTTGGGTTATCCTAGGATTTTATACATATGCTGCTATGTATAATAATCCATGTAATTGTATTTCTGTACACCTGAATAAACTTACTCAAGCGCATGTGGCATCGTAAGTAAGTTTATTTAGGTATACACAAATAAAGTTACATAGAATATCATACTTAGCAGCATATGTTTGGAGAACCTAGGATAACCCAAAAAAGTCAGACAGGCTTATTTCCATTAGGGTCCCTGTACCCTGAACTATATGGTACAATGTACCATATGGTATAATGTACCATATGGTACAATGTACCATATAGCACATTGTACCATATGATACCATTGTATGACATGGCACCAATGTATCATATGGTACCACTGTACCATATGGTACCATTGTACCATATGGTACAATGGTACCATATGGTTCAAAACCATAGAATTCCTCTTCAGCTCCACTTCCATCAGTCTTAGAACTGTAAGTTGTGAAGAGGAGAGTCAGAATTCGCCCGGAGAGTGAGTGGGGAGTGAGAGCTTCCTTGCCGCCAGGCATGATGAACAAAGCTACTTTGGCGGCGTTCCCACAATGCCATGCAGGCGTCCAGATTTTTTCTTTAGTGCGCACATTGACCACCCAGACCCGTGCTCTCAGATGTAGGCCTACCAGCCTTCTCGTGCTAAATTTGATGCCGCTAGAATTTTGGCGTAGATCTATGGTTTGGACCCTCAACGTAAAGCTGCAGATCTACGGCACGGACCCTGATAGGGTTAAGGGTAATGTAGTGTGTGAATCCTGTCTAGAGAATCAGGAGCTTTTGATATCAGAAGTTACCAAAAGTATTATTTGAGGGGCCAAAAAGTGGTTGATGAGGTAGTTTGGACATTTAGAGAGCATGGAGCAAAACAGGGTAAGGGACAAAGGGGCAGGGATTGTTCTAGGAAAGTTCATAGGTTTTCAAGGTTTTGAATGCTAGGGATTTGAACATCTAACAGGCTTGTGTGAGCACATTAAATAGGAGTGATGGCAAGTGAATTTTACGATTTGGCATGCTCTTGGAGTGAGAGCAATTAAGGAAAATCAGTCAGCCAGACAAGAGTCCTGATGTTGCAGTTATGAAGGATATCTGAACTGAGATGTCAGCACACTTATGGCAAGACAGTGGCTGAATAAAAGACAGTAAAAGTGTTTTTGTAGTGTGGGACATGGCTGGTGTTAAAAATAAATGAGTACAATACAGTGGTACCTTGACTTGCGAGTTTAATTCGTTCTATGACCAAGCTTGTAACTCAATTTGCTCATATATCAAATCAGTTTTCCTCACTGAAATTAATTGAAATGCCATTAAGCCATTCCAGCAGAATTCCTGGCTCTCGGGAGACAGGAGAAAATACTTCAATATATTACTAATATCAACTCTATGGCTTATTTATCTATCACAATTGATCTAATATGACATAATAAACAATATAAATAACATAGATATATACTAACATGATATATACTCTAAAATGAATAAAATATGTCATTATGTGACAAGTGGTGGAAGCCACTCCTGAGGTAAAAATAATTATCGCTCTGACCATATCTTTCCATTCTTGCCCTTCTGAGGCCTTATTATAAGAGAAAATGGAGTATTTGTGAGGCTAACTGCACTAGATTACTAGTTTCATAAGGAAAACACTAAAACAAAAGCAATTTTCTCGTGTTTTTCTATAAATTCATGCTTTAACCCTTTCAGGGTCCAAGGCCCAAATCTGGAGTCACGCACCAGTGTCCAAGATATTTCAAAAAAAAAATTTGTTATTTTTTCTTATGAAATCGTAGAGAATCTTTTTGTGAAGGTAATAAAACAAAAAGTACGAAAATTGGTGGAAAATTGACGAAATTATGCTCTCGCGAATTTTGATGTGTCAGCGATATTTACGAATCGGCGATTTTGCCGACTTTGACTCCCATTTTAGGCCAATTACATTATTCCAATCAACCAAATTCTTAGCTATTTCACTAGTATTACTTCTATTCTATCGATTGAGCACAAGAAATCGCCAAGTCAACTGTTTCAACTACAAAATAAAGTGATCGGAAATTGTTAATTTGGCCAATTTAACACAAAGTTCAAAATATTCCAATTTCAAAATAGGGTCCAGAATGAACAATGTAGGCATTCCTGGCACTAAACTAACATTTCCTCTGTTCATTAGTTATGTTTTGAGGCTTTACAAATAAATTCCATTTTGATTTTTTATTCACATAATGAATTTTTATTCACACCAAAAAATAGAAGATTTACTGTTATGCAATACTGTAATAATTGTATAAATATCATCACCATATTTGTGAATGTATATTAGACCCACCAGCTGATGTGTATTAGACGTGTGAGGTTGTTTGTTTACTCTTGAATATCGGCAAAAATTTAACATTTCCGCTACTTTGAGCTCAGTTTCAAGCCATTTCCAATGCTAAAACCAATCAAAATCATCTCCATTTCTGTAATATGTCTTCCATTCTATCAAATGAGACCAAGAAATCGCAAATACAACTATAAAAAACATACGAAAAAACACTGCAAAGTTGCTGTTTTAATCGAAAAATCATGATTTCATTTTTTTTCTCTCATTATGCACAGTGTGCTGCAGGATCTGTTTTATGTGGTGCACACATACCACATAGATGTATTCTCTCATATCTAGGCCCAAATGTACCACTCACAGTTTATCAGAGTGAGCTGAGCTCATGGCGTAGATCTACGGTTTGGACCCTGAACGTAAAGCCGTAGATCTACGGGACGGACCCTGAAAGGGTTAATTCCATGGACATCATCATCTTTTTCTTTTCAGCACTTTCCTTTGCACTTACTTTCTTAGGACTCATGGTTAGAAAAAGAAATTTGGCAAAATAACTGCACAGAAAGCACAAAACACTGGGATGCTGGGCGGATGTTGAGGAGTTCGCTGCGGCAACTAGTGGCAGTGTATCTGAAACTCAATTCTAACTCGGATTTTGGCTCGCAACTCAAAGCAAAAAATCGACCGAGTGATGGCTCGTAACTCAGAAAACTCGTAAGTTGGGGCACTCGTAAGTCAAGGTACTAGTGTATACAGCAGACTTCCATCTTTTGTGCCTCCACCTACCTGCTACCTGGAGAGGTCAGCACCTCCATGGCCAGTCCTTTTGTATCTCCTGCTTTTGCTCCTTAAGTGCACCACCTATTATGGTGACTACTTTTTTTTTTTTTTTTTTTTTTTTATCAGTCTATCAATTGTATTCATACATTTGGTAAAAGTGAGCAATGAAATTGGCTTAAAATAGGACTGAAAGTGGGTGAAATAGCTGATACATAATCTATGTCCAGACTGCCAATTTTGTGCCTGTGTAATTTCACAAGTTTTCTAAGAAATTTCGTACTTTTGGTGTCCTTAGCTTCATAAAAGATCCTACACCATTTCAGAATTTATTTAAAACTCCTGATATTGTCAGCACTTTTAATTTCAGGGGTACTGACAGTGAAGGGGTTAAGTTTATCTAATGTCTTGATTTTCTTCAAAACAAGACTTTCATGCTTATACAGCCTCTCCTCACTTAAAGATGGAGCTCCATTCCTAAGATTACATTGGTAAATGAATTCTTTGCTAAGTGAGGAGCATATTATAATGGTAGTGCATTTGTGTCAGCCATCTTTGATACTGTTTTAATGTCATCTTTGTACCATTTATAACATATCTGGTATATGTATTTTTAAATGTTTATAGTGTACTGTATACTGTAATAAAAAGAATAGAGGAAATCAGCTCAAATATACATTATTTAGATAGGCATATTGGTCAAAGAACCCATTGTAAGTCCGAGTCGTCTGTAAACGAGTACGTTGCTAAGTGAGGAGAGGCTGTACTTCTTTTTGCACTTCCTCGTGGGTGCCATGTTTACGACCCAGAGACAAGATGGGATTGTGAAAAGATCAAAAGTTGATTCACTAACAGAGGCCAAGAATGGTACTGGACATGTACAAACTGAGCACTAAGACAGAGAAAGTTGTGTACTTAACCCTTTGAGGGTTTTGGCCGTACTAGTACGGCTTACGCGCAGGGGTTTTTGACGTACTAGTATGCATAAATTCTAGCGCTGTCAAATCTCGTGGGAAAAGGCTGATAGGCCTAGATGTGAGAGAATGGGTCTGTGTGGTGGGTGTGCGCAGTAGGAAAAAAATCTGGGACCCAGTGGTGCATTGTGGGAATGCCATCATAATACACAATGTCCACCATGCCTGGCGGTAAGAAGTTCCTCACTCCTTGGCGAATTGGGACACTTTTGTTCCCCAGTGACAGTTCTAATACAGATGGAAGTGACAGTGAAGATGAGTTTCAAGGTTCTGGTGAGGTTTTGACCGAAACTAATGACCATAATATGGGTAATAGTGAGGAAAACCCAGACAGCCCACAGCCTTCCACCTCTGGTGCTGGGCCGTCTTGTTCACGTTCAGTTGTACAAGAATCAAAGAGAAAACTCCTATTTTCCCAAATCCCAGATTCAGATGTGAGAATTTGTGATGATAGTGATTATAAACTACAAGCTCTTCAAACTTGTTCCAAGAATGGAGGAGGAGGAGGAGGAGGAGGAGGAGGAGGAGGAGGTGGAGGTGGAGGAGGAGGTGGAGGAGGAGGAGGAGGAGGAGGTGGAGGAGGAGGATTAGGAGGAGGATTAGGAGGAGGATTAGGAGGAGGATTAGGAGGAGGAGGAAGAGGAGAAGGAAGAAGAAGAAGAAGAAGAAGAAGAAGAAGAAGAAGAAGAAGAAGAAGAAGAAGAAGAAGAAGAAGAAGAAGAAGAAGAAGAAGAAGAGGAAGAAGAGAAAGAAGAGAAAGAAGAGAAAGAAGAGGAAGAGGAAGAAGAGGAAGAAGAGGAAGAAGAGGAAGAAGAAGAAGAAGAAGAAGAGGAAGAAGAAGAGGAAGAAGAAGAGGAAGAAGAAGAGGAAGAAGAAGAGGTAGAAGAAGAGGAAGAAGAAGAGGAAGAAGAAGAGGAAGAAGAAGAATACGTAATAATAATAATAATACATAATAATAATACATAATAATAATAATACATAATAATAATAATACATAATAATAATACATAATAATAATAATAATAATGATATGTAATAATAATAATAATAATAATAATATGTAATAATAAACGTTCACCCCATGACAGTGACAAGATAAGGGGAGATAACATCTGATAAGAGCTGACGTTTGATGAGCGTAAACGAGGGTAGGGGAGGGTGCAGCTGATAAGAAAAGATTATATGACCATCACCCTCCCTTTGTTTTTGCTGGTACACTAACATTTCTGTCTGTCTATTTGTCTGTCTGTCAAGCTCCCTGTCTATCTGTCTATCCGTCTAGCTCTCTGTCTCAGAGAGCCACAAGACTGTGTTATCACTTTTACTCACATCTTCAAGCAGAGTATAGCACTTTGTCTGGATTTCTTGGGTTATCCTAGGTAATTTATACTATGTATACTTGTATTTATGTGTACCTGTGAGACAGAGATAGACAGACAGATAGAAAGAGACAGATTGAAAGAGATAGAATGAGGGAGAAAGATAATTAGATAGAATGGAGAGGGAGCAGCATCCGACCCCATTGTTTTGACAGGGGGTAGTGGGAGTGAGTGATGAGACAATATGTCATTTTGACAGCTGCCGACTCCTGGTAATTTACACTATGGAGGAGGAGGAGGAAGAGGGGAAGGAAGAGGAAGAGTAGGAAGAAGAGGAGGAGGAGAAGGAAGAGGAGGAGGAAGAAGAGGAAGAGTAGGGGGAAGAGGAGGAGAAGAGGAGGAGGAAGAGGAGGAGGAAGAGGAAGAGGAGGAGGAAGAGTAGGGGGAAGAGGTGGAAGAGGAGGAAGAGGAAGAAGAGGAGGAGGAGGGAAAGGAAGAGGAGGAGGAGGGAGAGGTAGAGTAGGAGGAAAGATTAGGGGGAAGAGGAAGAAAAGGAGGAGGAGGAGGAAGAGGAGGAGAAGGAAGAGGAGGAGGAGGAAGAGTAGGAGGAAGAGTAGGAGGAAGAGTAGGAGGAAGAGGAGGAAGAGGAAGAAGAGGAGGAGGAAGAGGAGGAGGAGGAAGAAGAGGAAGAGGAAGAAGAGGAGAAGGAAGAGGAGGAAGAGGAAGAGCAGGAGGAAGAGTAAGAAGAGGAGGAGGAAGAGGAGGAGGAAGAGGAGGAGGAAGAGGAAGAGTAGGAGGAAGAGTAGGAGAAAGAGTAGGGGGGAAGAGGAAGAGTAGGAGGAAGAGTAGGGGGAAGAGGAAGAAGAGGAGGAAGAGGAAGAGTAGAAGGATGAGTAGGGAGAGGAAGAGGAGGAGGAGGAAGAGTAGGAGGAAGATGAAGAAGAGGAGGAGGAGGAAGAGGAGGAAGAAGAGGAGGAAGAGGAAGAAGAGGAGGAAGAAGAGAAGGAGGAAGAGGAGGAGGAAGAAGAGGAGGAAGAAGAGGAGGAGGAAGAGTAAGGGGAAGAGGAGGAAGAGGAAGAAGAGGAGGAAGAAGAGGAGGAGGAGGAGGAGGAGGAGGAGGAAGAAGAGGAAGATGATGATGATGATGTAATGATATTGTTCCCTTGAAGCAAGAAAAAAAAAGTTCATCCCATGGCAGTGACAAGATAAGGGAAGATAACATCTGATAAGAGCTGACGTTTGATGAGGGTAAACAAGGGTGCAGCTGATAAGAAAAGATTAGATGACCATCGCCCTCCCTTTGTTTTTACTGGTACACAAACATTTGTCTGTCAAGCTCCCTGTCTATCTGTCTAGCTCTCTGTCTCAGAGCCACAAGACTGTGTCATCACCATGTTTACTCACATCTCCTGACTCCTGACTCAAAACAATTATAAGCCACACACTCCCACACAAGACAAGCTTGCTGAATGAATATAATAGCAGTTATATGAAAGTATCTAGTGACTATATATGTATATATATATATTATAGAAACCAGAAGCAAGAAGGGAAGGCAGGAATGAAGGAAGGACGAGATGAAAAGAAGGAAAAAAGTAAGGAAGGACAGATGAAGGAATGTAGGAAGAGAGGTAGGAAAAGAATGCAGGAAAGGAATGCAGGAAAGGAATGCAAGAAAGGAATGCAGGAAAGAAATGCAGGAAATTAGAAAGGAAGGAATGATGACACACGACCATTTACCTAGGATAACTACATAACATAACTGCCTGCTAATACTTTGAAGAAAACTGCTCAGACGAGGTGTTTTGTCTTTGCACATTAAAAAAAAGTCCACAAAAATGCACACACACTGGTTTTATGTGTGAGGAGTGTAAAACACCATTGTGTATGAAAACATGTTTCAAAGAGTTACACAAGCTGCAGAACTTCTAGGAATATGTTCGGTGACTGTACATTGGTATATATATTATAAAACAATAGTAATAAAAAAAATTTTGTATTTGTTTTTGTAAACAAGTTTTGTAAACAATATATTGATAATTATGTTTGTGTGCTTATTGTGTTGTATACAACGAGTGTATATATGTACATTGCACCTTACTTTGGTCTCACAGGCCACATAAGTTATGTGAAAAAATAAAATAGTGAAAAAAACAACAAACCTTCAAATACAAGTAAACCAAAGTTTACCGGGTGAGCGGCAGTCGCCGTTGTTGCCATACGCGGCTCATTTTCTGCAAACTTCACGCCTCCATATCTCAGTAAGTATTGATGGTAAAAATTTTTTGTTTATCCTATAATGTTTAGAAAAAAAAAAAAACTATTTTTTCACAAGAAAAAATAATGTTTCTTTTTTTTAAATTTGGCCGACCCTGAGAACAAGTCTCTGAGAGGGCCTGTCGACCCTCAAAGGGTTAATGTAGGCCTCCCCCAAAAGATAATGGACTCGCCCTAAGACTAGCTGTGAGAGGTAGAGAGAAAATAACAAATGCATGCCACACTTTTCCCTACATGTACTCTGCCATCTAAACTAATACAGTATGGTCAAGGAAAATATGTTAAGGCAAAAACGTGTTAGCACATTCCATGTTAACCCTTAAACGGTCCAAACGTACATATACGTTCTTACGCGTAGTGCCCCAAACGTATATATGTTTTATTTTTCCTGCCTTCAAATTTGGCACGATTTGCCTGAGATGCCTTGTCAGCATAGAATGGGTCCTAACACTCAGTGTGCGTGGTATTAAAAATATCTGGGACCACTTAGTACCTTGTGGGAGCACCAGCTAAATTGAGCACCAGCTAGAGCAAACAGTGCGGCAAACACCAATGATTCACTGATGTAATGTCATATTAACACTCCTCTTTTAAGAGGAAAGTGATGTTAACCCCAAGTTTAGGGTCTGTCTTTCTCTGTCTATCTCTGTCTTCCTCTGTCTATCTCTGTCTATCTGTCTCTGTCTGTCTTTGTCTGTCTCTGTATCTCTTTCAATCTGTCTCTCTTTCTATCTGTCTGTCTATCTCTGTCTCACGGGTACACATAAATACAAGTATACAGTGTAAATTACCTAGGATAACCCAAAAAATCCAGACAAAGTGCTATACTCTGCTTGAAGATGTGAGTAAACGTGATGACAACACAGTCTTATGGCTCTCTCTGAGACAGAGAGCTAGATGGATAGACAGATAGACAGGGAGCTTGACAGACAATTAGACAGACAGACATGTTTGTGTACCAGCGAAAACAAAGTGAGGACGATGCTCATCAAATATCACCTCTAATCTTTTCTTATCAGCTGCACCCCCCCCACCCTCGTGTATGCTCATCAAACATCAGCTCTTATCACTTATCTCATCTTATCATATCACTGTCGGGGGGGACTTTGTTTTTCATGCTTCAAAGGAACTTATTATTACCCGGTGGCCTGGTGGCTAAAGCTCCCGCTTCACACGCGGAGGGCCTGGGTTCGATTCCCGGCGGGTGGAAACATTTTGACACGTTTCCTTACACCTGTTGTCCTGTTCACCTAGCAGCAAATATGTACCTGGGTGTTAGTCGACTGGTGTGGGTCGCATCCTGGGGGACAAGATTAAGGACCCCAATGGAAATAAGTTAGACAGTCCTCGATGACGCACTGACTTTCTTGGGTTATCCTGGGTGGCTAACCCTCTGGGGTTAAAAATACGAACGAAATCTTATCTTATTCTCCCCCTCCTCCTTCTCAATCTCCTCCTCCTCTTTGTCTTTCTCCTCCATCTCCTCCTCTTTGTCTTTCTCCTCCATGTCCTCCTCCTCCTCTTTGTCCTCCTCCTCCTCCTCTTCATCCTTCTCCTCCTCCTCCTCCTCCTCCTCCTACTCCTCCTCCTCCTCCTTCTCCTCATCCTCCTTCTCCTCCTTCTCCTCCTCCTCCTTCTCCTCCTCCTTCTCCTCCTCCTCCTTCTCCTCCTCCTTTTCCTCCTCCTCCTCATCCTCCCCTCCTCTCCTCCTACTCCTCCTCCTTCTCCTCCTCCTCCTACTCCTTCTCCTCCTTCTCCTCCTCCTCCTACTCCTCCTCCTTCTCCTCCTCCTTCTTCTCCTTCTACTTCTACTCCTCCTCCTTCTCCTTCTAGTCCTCCTCCTCCTCCTCCTTGTCCTCCTCCTCCTCCTCCTTCTCCTCCTCCTCCTTCTCCTCCTCCTCCTCCTCCTCCTTCTCCTCCTCCTTCTCCTCCTCCTTCTCCTCCTCCTCCTCCTCATTGTTATTATATACTTCTACGTATCTAAAACATTATATATATGTTCGGACCGTTTAAGGGTTAACCAACAGTCCATCATACATATTGTATAAAATAGATATTACAAATATATAAGAGAAAAAGCAAATAAATGCTGACCTCTTTGGTTGGAACTTGGTATTTGCGGGAGGCAGCGTTAGAAGAGCGTGGTAGGAGGTGCGCAGGTACCAGGGAGAGACGGAGACGATCATTGTACATGTTAGCTGATACCTCGAGTCCAGCATGATAGAGGTACTCTCCTATCACCATGACACTTTCACACACTGAACTACTGGTAGCCTGCAAATACAACAGATCCACGTATAGTCTAACAGATGTATGATACAATTATATGGCAGTGTACCTCCACTGTATGACAGTGTATGTACTTCCATTGTATGACAGAAACAATCATTTGATATACAGCCTCTCCTCATTTAATGATGGAGTTCCGTTCCTAAGACCACGCCGTTAAATGAATTTGTCACGAAGTGAGGAGCATGCTATAATGGCAGTGAGTTTGTGCCAACCATCTTGATATTGTTGTAATGTCACCTTTGCACCATTTATAGCATTTCTGGCACAGCGGACCCTTGGGTAATGACATTAATCCGTTCCAGAGAGCTTGTCTTTAACCAATTTTTTTGTTTTCCGAATTAATTTTCCCCATAAAAAATACAGTGGACCCCCGCATAACGATGGCATCACATAGCGATTATTTCGCATACCGCTTACTTTAATCGCAAAATTTTTGCCGCGCATACCGATTAAAAACCCGCTCACCGATTTTCGTCCGAGACGCGTCCAATGTGCGCCCTCACCCAGCCTCACATGTGCCGCCCGTGCCATTGTTTACCAGGCAGCCTCCGCGCTAACATCCAAGCATACACTCGGAATATTTCATATTATTACAGTGTTTTCGGTGGTGTTTCTGGAAAATAAGTGACCATGGGCCCCAAGAAAGCTTCTAGTGCCAACCCTGTGGTAAAAAGGGTGAGAATTAGTATGGAAATTAAGAAAGATTTTGAAGGGTTTGGGGCTAACCCTGAGAAGCCTATGCCAGTTGTGGAATCCATTGTGCCTACTTCAAAGATTAAGGAAATGTGTGCACAGTGGGTTGAACTGCAAACCTTTATGGATGAAAATCACCCTGACACAGCTGTTGCAAGCCGTGCTGGTGACTATTTCAATGACAATGTTGTGGCCCATTTTAGACAAATCGTAAAGGAACGGGAGGTACAGAGCTCTATGGACAGATTTGTTGTGCGACAGAGGTCCAGTGACTCTCAAGCTGGTCCTAGTGGCATTAAAAGAAGAAGGGAAGTAACCCCGGAAAAGGACTTGCTACCTCAAGTCCTAATGGAAGGGGATTCCCCTTCTAAACAGTAAGAAGATAATGCTCTCCCCTCCTCCCATCCCATCAATCATCACCAGATCTTCAATAAAAGTAAGTGTCATGTAAGTGTGCATGCCTTTTTCAGTTTGTGTGTATTAAAATTAACATTTCATGTGGTAAAAAATTTTTTTTTTCATACTTTTGGGTGTCTTGCACGGATTAATTTTATTTCCATTATTTCTTATGGGGAAAATTCATTCACATAACGATTATTTCGCATAACAATTACCCCTCTTGCACGGATTAAAATCGTTAACCGGGGGTCCACTGTAATGGAAATTCAATTAATCGTTCCAGACACCCAAAAGTATTAAACAAAATATTTTTTTTACATGAAATATACATTTCCCTACACAGAAAACAATGAGACATGCAGAATAAACAATACTGAAATGACACTTACCTTTATTGAGGACTAATTGATGAGTGATGAGATGGGAGGAGGGGAGAGGATGGAGGAGTTTACAACTGTTTGGAAGGGGAATCCCCTTCCATAAAGACTTTAGGTAACAAGTCCTTTTCTGTGGTTACCTCCCTTCTTTGTTTTTAATGCCACTAGGACCAGCTTGAGAGTCACTAGATCCCTGTTGCACCAAAAATCTCTTCAGAGAGCTCTGTTTCTGGTGTCTCTTTAAGATTTCCCTAAAATGGGACACCATATTGTCATTGTACATGTTGCCAATACGACTTGCAACAGCTGTGTCAGGGTGATGTTCATCCATAAATGCTTGGACCTTTGTTCACATTGTACAAATGTCCTTAATCTTCGATGAAGGCAACTTCTTCCATCTCTCTTCCCCCTCCTCTGAAGGAAATTCATGACCTGTGGTCTGTTGCTGTTGTACCTCAAGCTCTTGCAGCTTTGTAGTGGCTAGCTCTTCATTGTCGTCCTCCACCAACTCTTCCACATCCTCGCCACTAACCTCCAGCCCCATGGACTTCCCCAATGCCACAATAGATTCCATAACTGGCATAGGCTCCTCACGGTTAGCCCCAAACCCTTCAAAATCCCTCTCTTGTACACATTCTGGCCACAATTTTCTCCAAGCAGAGTTCAAAGTCCTGGAAGTCACTCCCTCCTAAGCCTTACCTATAAGGTTTATGCAGCTGACGATACTGAAGTGATCTTTCCAGAACTCTCTTAGGGTCAATTCAGTGTCTAAGGTCACTTCAAAGCACTTTTGAAACACTGCTTTGGTGAACAGTTTTTTGAAGTCTGAAATGACCTGCTGGTCCATGGGCTGGAGAAGAGTGGTGTTAAGAAGCAAAAACTTGGCTTTGATAAAACTAAACTCCCCATAATTTGCTCTTCCAAGTCTTGAGGATGAGCAGGAGCATTGTCTATTAACAGGAGGCACTGGAGTGGCAATTTATTTTCCATGAGGTATTTTTTCACACTGGGACCAAATACATCAAAGAGCCAATCGAGGAAAATGCTCCTAGTGATCCATGCCTTACTGTTTGCTCTCCACATCACACACAATTTAGTCTTGACGACACTGTTTTTCTTGAACACTCTGGGAGTTTCAGAGTGATACATGAGTAAAGGCTTCACTTTGCAATCCCCACTAGCATTACTACAAAACATGAGAGTTAGCCTGTCTTTCATAGGCTTGTGTCCTGGGAGTGTCTTTTCCTCCTGAGTAATGTAGGTCCTGTTTGGCATTTTCTTCCAAAACAGGCCTGTTTCATCACAATTGAACACTTGTTGGGGTTTTAATTGTTCAGCCTCTATGTACCCCTTAACCCTTTGACTGTTTACGCCATATATATACGTCTTACGCACCACTGTTTCTGACGTATTTATACGCATAAATTCTAGCGGCTTCAAATCAAGCGGGAAAGGCCTAGTAGGCCTACATGAGAGGGAATGGGTCTGAGTGGTGGGTGTGCACCCCGTGAAAAAAATCTGGGACTCAGTGGTGTATTGTGGGAACGCTATCTTGGTAGTCCATTTTCATCATGCCTCGCAGTAGGAAGTACCTCACTCCTCGGTGGATTGGAGGTCTTTTCTTCCCAAGTGATAGCTCTAACAGTGATAAAGTGTCAGTGACAGTGAATTCCATGGTTTTCAAGTGAGGGTGACCGAAAAGTGCCCAGGATGACGTAATTAGTGATGAAAACCCAGATGACCCACGACCTTCCACCTCTGGTGCTGGGCCGGCTTGTTCACGTTCACGTTCACTTGTACCAGGACGAAAGAGGAAACTATTTAGCCAAGTACAAGACCCAGATGTTAGCAGTGAATATGATAGTGATAGTGATTTCAAGGTTTTTGAAAGCAGTTCTAGTTGTGACAGTGAGGGTGAATATTCCCCAGTGAAGCGGCAGTTTGTACGACATAGCATGCGGTCTGGTAGCATTTCATATGCTGTTCCAAGGGGAAGGAGTAACTCTGGGAGCACATCCCATGGCCCTACACCACGACCTGATAGTAAAGATGACGATATTGTTACGATGGGTATGAATGATGTGAGTGAAGCAGCAGGCAGTGGTGGTGATAGTGATGGTGGCACAACCCATGTGGCACCAGCAGCGGGCCACGCTACTACCCACGCTGCTGACTCTGCACAACAACAACCAGCCTCACCCAACCCCACACTCCCACAACCTACACAACCACAACCTGCACAACCACAACCTGCACAACCACAACCTGCACAACCACAACCTGCACAACCACAACCACGTTACAATATTCAGAACCCATCAGCAGACCGCATCTGGGATTGGCAGGAAGATGACGAGTTAGTTCCCAGTCCCCATGACTTTGATGAAACACAAAGTGGAATAAAGCCATCATGTCCACTTGGGAACAATGCTAGTGAACTGGAATGCTTTGAGTTATTCTTCGATGAACCCCTGATGGACATCAGTCAGGGAAACCAACACATATTATGAGTACACCATGGCAAATACAATTCTCTCACCAAGATCATGGCTACACCAGTGGAAGGACACAACTGTGGCAGAGATGTACCTGTTTTTTGCCACAATAATGCTTATGCCACATGTGTATAAGCACACTGTCACCACATACTGGGCAACAGAACGCCTGATTTCAACTCCAGGTTTTAGTGACATTATAGGTGTCAATCGTTTCTTGATACTGTTACATATGTTACACTCTTCAGACAAAACCAGGCCTGACAGAAGCGACAGGTTATATATGATCAGAAATGTGTTTATGTACATGAAACAAAAGTGCTGCATGTATTTTTATCCCTTCAGGAAGCTTGTTATTGACGAGTCTTCGATTTTATTCAAAGGAAGACTCTCATTCAAGCAATATATACCAAGCAAGAGGAAATGCTTTGGTATAAAGTTATTTGTGATTGCAGAAGTGGTCTAGTTTTGGATATCATTGTGTACACTGGCAGTAATACTTTGAGAGATACCATGAAGTTATTGGGTATCTCTGGTAATGTGGTTAGAACAATGATGGAACCATATCTTGGTAAGGGTCATATGTTATTTACTGATAACTGGTACACAAGCCCCTTACTCAGTGATTTCTTGTGAGTGAACTTGACAGACGTGTGTAGCACAGTGCATGGTAATCGTAAACATATGCCAAGGTTTGACGCTGGCACTCACAGAGGTGAGGTGCAAGCCTTTGCTGCCAATGACATCATGGCATTTCGGTGGCATGACAAATGTGATGTCACATTCTTGACATCAGTTCACCGAAACAAAATGGCACACACTGGCAGGCACAACAGAGAGACCAATGAACCCATTCTAAAGCCTGCAGCTGTCATGGACTACAACCTCAATATGGGCTTAGTGGACAAATGTGACATGCAGATTGGGTTTGCTGATTGTGTATGCAAGAGTTATAAGTGGTATATAAAACTTTTTTTCCATCTTGTTGATATCTCCATGCTAAATGCTTATAACATATACAAGTTGAAGACCAACAGAACACCAAAATATGGTGAATTTTGTTTGTCAGTCATCAGACAAATAATCGCCAAGTACCAGGGAGCAACACCTGCAATAGACCAGTGCCCACAAAATTACCAACACACGCCATCTCGTTTCAGGCCTGGTGATCACTACCCCATACTACTGCTTCCATGAAAAATGCTCAGAAGAAGTGTTTTATATGTGTACATACCACAAAACGCCCACAAAGACGCAGAGACACTCGTTTTATGTGTGAGGAGTGTCAAGTGCCACTCTATATATACCCATGTTTCAAAGAGTTCCACAAGCTGCAGCAGTTCTAGGAACGTGTTCAGTGACTGTACATATGTATATACAGTGGACCCCCGCATAGCGACCTTAATCCGTGCAAGAGGGCTGGCTGTTATGCGAAATGTTCGCTATGCGAATGAATTTTCCCCATAAGAAATAATGGAAATAAAATTAATCCGTGCAAGACACCCAAAAGTATGAAAAAAAATTTTTTTTACCACAAAAAAATGTTAATTTTAGTACACACAAACTGAAAAAGGCATGCACAATTACATGACACTTACTTTTATTGAAGATCTGGTGATGATTGATGGGATGGGAGGAGGGGAGAGAGAGTGTTAGTGTTTAGAAGGGGAATCCCCTTCCATTAGGACTTGAGGTAGCAAGTCCTTTTCTGGGGTTACTTCCCTTCTTCTTTTAATGCCACTAGGACCAGCTTCAGAGTCACTGGACTTCTTTCGCACAACATATCTGTCCATAGTGGCCTGTACCTCTCGTTCCTTTATGATTTGTCTAAAGTGGTTCACAACACTGTCATTGTAACAGTCACCAGCACGGCTTGCAATAGCTGTGTGAGGGTGATTTTCATCAAAAAAGGTTTGCACTTCAAGCCATTTTGCACACATTTCCTTAATCTTTGAAGTAGGCAATTCCTTCAATTTCTCTCTCCCCTCCTTTGAACCAGTTTCCCCAGGTCTGGCCTCTTGCTCTTGAAGTTGATCTATCAGCTCATCAGTGGTTAGTTCTTCATTGTCCTCCTCCACCAACTCTTCCACATCCTCCCCACTAACCTCCAACCCCAAGGACTTCCCCAATTCCACAATTGATTCCTCAACTAGTATACTCCTCTCAGGGTTAGCCTGAAACCCTTCAAAATCCCTTTTGTCTACACATTCTGGCCACAGTTTCTTCCAAGCAGAGTTCAAGGTTCTCTTAGTCACTCCCTCCCAAGCCTTACCTATAAGGTTTACACAATTGAGGATATTAAAGTGATCCTTCCAAAACTCTTTTAGAGTCAATCGAGTGTCTGTGGTCACTTCAAAGCACTTTTGAAACAGAGCTTTTGTGTACAGTTTCTTGAAGTTGGAAATGACCTGCTGGTCCATGGGCTGCAGGAGAGGAGTGGTATTAGGAGGCAAAAACTTCACCTTAATGAAGCTCATGTCCCCATAAAGTCGCTCTGCCACGTCTGTAGGATGACCAGGGGCATTGTCTAACACCAGGAGGCACTTAAGGTCTAATTTCTTTTCAGTTAGGTAATCTTTCACATTGGGGGCAAATGCATGGTGTAACCAGTTATAGAAAAATTCCCTAGTGACCCATGCCTTACTGTTTGCCCTCCACAGCACACACAAATTATCCTTGAGGACATTCTTTTGCCTGAACGCTCTGGGAGTTTCAGAGTGATACACTAATAAAGGCTTAACTTTGCAATCACCACTAGCATTGGCACACATCAACAAAGTAAGCCTGTCTTTCATAGGCTTATGTCCTGGGAGTGCCTTTTCCTCCTGAGTAATGTAGGTCCTGCTTGGCATTTTCTTCCAGAACAGGCCTGTTTCATCACAATTAAACACTTGTTCAGGTTTCAGTCCTTCAGTTTCTATGTACTCCTTGAATTCATGCACATATTTTTCAGCCGCTTTGTGGTCCGAACTGTCAGCCTCACCATACCGTATCACACTATGGATGCCACTACGCTTCTTAAATCTCTCAAACCAACCTTTGCTGGCCTTAAATTCACTCACATCATCACTAGTTGCAGGCATTTTTTTAATTAAATCGTCATGCAACTTCCTAGCCTTTTCACATATGATCGCTTGAGAGACGCTATCTCCTGCTAGCTGTTTTTCATTTATCCACACCAATAAGAGTCTCTCAACATCTTCCATCACTTGCGATCTTTGTTTCGAAAACACAGTTAAACCTTTGGCAACAACAGCTTCCTTGATTGCCGTTTTCTTGCCCACAATAGAAGAGATGGTTGATTTTGGTTTCTTGTACAACCTGACCAGGTCGGTGATACGTACTCCACTTTCATACTTATCAATGATCTCTTTCTTTATTTCAATAGGAATCCTAACCCTTATTGCTGTAGGGTTGGAACTAGAAGCTTTCTTGGGGCCCATGGTCACTTATTTTCCAGAAACACCACCGAAAACACTGTAATAATACGAAATATTCCGAGTGTATGCTTGAATGTTACCGCGGAGGCTGGCTGGTAAACAATGGCACAGGCGGCACATGTGAGGCTGGCTGAGGGCGCACATTGGACGCGTCTCGGACAAAGGCCGCTGAGCGGGTTTTTGTCCACTATGCGGGGCAAAATTTTAGCGAACAAAGCATCCGCTATGCGGATTGTCCGCTATGCAAGGCGTCCGCTATGCGGGGGTCCACTGTATATTATGGAACAATAGTAATAAACAATGTTTTGTATTGTTTGTGTAAACAAATTTTATACACAAACTAATAGTGATAAAGTTTGTTCAGTTATTGTGTTGTAAACAATGAGTGTATATTTGAACAATGCACCTTACTTTGGTCTCACAGGCCACATAAGTTACTTGGAAAAGAAAAATATTGGAAAATACAAGAAACTTTCGAATTAAGAGTAAATAAAAGAATACTGGGTGGGCGGCAGTTGCCGCTGTTCCCATACGCAGCTCACTTTCTGCCAACTTTGTGCCTCTATATCTCGATAAGTGCTGATGGCAAAAATTTTTTTTTGGCTTAAAACACCCAGTAAAATAATCCTAACATTTTCGTAAGAATTTTTGTTTTTTTTCAAATATTTTGCGACATAGAATGACAGTTTCAGAAAGGGACCTGCGACAGTCAAAGGGTTAAAGTCCTGCACATATTTTTCAGCCACTTTTTTGTCAGTGCTGGCAGCCTCACCATGCCTTATCACACTATGTATGCCACTACGATTCTTAAATCTCTAAAACCAGCCTTTGCTGCCCTTAACCCTTTCAGGGTTGGTGCCGTACTAGTACGGCTTGCACGCCAGGGTTGGTGCCATACTGGTATGCATAAATTCTAGCACCTTCAAATCCAGCGAGAGAAAGCTGGTAGGCCTACATATGAAAGAATGGGTCTATGTGGTCAGTGTGCACAGTATAAAAAAAAATCCTGGAGCACACAGTGCATAATGAGAAAAAAAAACTCCGACTGTGTTTTTGGTTTAAAACAGCGACTTTGCACTGTACAGTGGACCCCCGGTTAACGATATTTTTTCACTCCAGAAGTATGTTCAGGTGCCAGTACTGACCGAATTTGTTCCCATAAGAAATATTGTGAAGTAGATTAGTCCATTTCAGACCCCCAAACATACACGTACAAACGCACTTACATAAATACACTTACATAATTGGTCACATTCAGAAGTAATCGTTATGCGGGGGTCCACTGTATTTTCATATGCTATTTATGGTGGTATTCTAGTTTTCCTGGTCTCATTTTATAGAATGTTAGACATATTATGGAAACTGAGATGATTTTTATTGGTTTCACAATGAAAAGTAACTTGAAATTGAACTCAAAGTAGCAGAAATGTTCGATTTTTGCCAAAATTCAAAGGTAAACAAATCATGCCACGAGTCCAATACATATCAACTGGAGAGTCCAATATTCTTTCACAAGTGCGCTTATATTATTTATACCATTTCTACACCATTTCTACACGAATGCAGTAGTCTGCATAACATAAATCTTCTATTTTTTGTGAGAATAAAAATTCAAAGTGGAAAGCAAAAGAAATGTAACAGAGGCCTCGGGACGTGAGTAATGAACAGAGGTAATGTTATTTTAATGCCAGGAATGTCTGTCTTGTTTATTCTGAACCCTATTTGGAAATTGGCATCTTTTGAAATTTGTGTGAAATTGGCAAAATTGCCAATTTCTGACCATGTTATTAGTTAGTTGAAATAGGTAAATGGGTGGTTTCTTGTACTCATTCGACAGACAATATGGAGTTCTAGTGAAATAGGTATGATTTCTGTCGACTGGTACATTGGAATCGGCCGATAATAGGGCTCAAAATAGGCAAAATCGCCGATGCGTAAACATCATCGAGACCGCTAACTTTGCGAGAGCATAATTCCGTACATTTTCCATCAAATTTCATACTTTTGGTGTCATTATGATCGGGAAAAGATTCTCTATCATTTCATAAGATTTTTTTTTTTTTTTTTTTTCAAAAAATTTCTGACCCTGAGAACAATTTAGGAGATGGCCTCCCGATCCTGAAAGGGTTAAATTCATCAATATGAGCACTGTTTGGAGGCATTTTCTTAATGAGATCTGTATGCAACTGCCTTGCCTTTTCACATATTACTGACTGAGAAACTATCTCCTGATAATTGTTTCTCGCTGATCCACACCAACAACAGTCTCTCCACATCTCTGAGTATTTGCGATCTCTGTTTTGTAAGCATACTTGCACCTTTTGCAAACAACAGCTTCCTTGATTGCCTTTTTGTTGGCCAAGATAGTAGTGATAGTTGAATGGGGTTTGTTATATAACCTGGGCAACTTGGAGACACGCACTCCGCTTTTGTATTTTGCAATGATCTCTTTCCTCAATTCAATAGTACAGTGGACCCTCGACCAACGCTGGCATCGTCTAATGTTAAATCCAACTAGCGATACATTTTAACGCAAAAATTTTGCCTCGACTAGCACTAAAAAACTCAACCAACGCGATTCGTTCCGTCCGAGACGCATCCACTTGTGGCCAGTGTTTACAAGCCAGCCAGCCACCGCGGTCCCATGCAAACATACAATCGGAACATTTCATATTATCACAGTGTTTGTAGTGATTGCACATGCAAAATAAGTCACCATGGGCCCCAAGAAAGCTTCTAGTGCCAACCCTACAGCAAAAAGGGTGAGAATTACTATGGATATGAAGAAAGAGATCATTGCTAAGTATGAAAGTGGAGTGTGTGTCTCCGAGCTGGCCAGGTTGTACACAAAACCCCAATCAACCATTGCTACTAGTGTGGGCAAGAAAACGGCAATCAAGGAAGCTGTTCTTGCCAAAGGTGCAACTATGTTTTTGAAACTGAGATCGCAAGTGATAGAAGATGTTGAGAGACTGTATTGGTGTGGATAAACAAAAAACAGATAGCAGGAGATAGCATCTCTCAAGCGATCATATGTGAAAAGGCTAGGAAGTTGCATGACGATTTAATTAAAAAATGCCTGCAACTAGTGGCGATGTGTGCTAATGCTAGTGGTGATTGCAAAGTGAAGCCTTTATTGGTGTATCACTCTGACACTCCCAGAGTGTTCAGGAAAAACAATGTCCTCAAGGACTTGACATCTTAAGTCCTAATGGAAGGGGATTTCCCTTCTAAACACTAACACCATCCACACTCTCCCCTCCTCCCATCCCATCAATCATCACCAGATCTTCATTAAAGGTAAGTGTCAATTATTCTATTGTTATTAATCTATTGTTATTGTAATTATTCTATTGCATTAAACTTAATATTCCATGTGGTAAAATTTTTTATTTCATACTTTTGGGTGTCTTGCATGGATTAATTTGATTTCCATTATTTCTTATGGGGAAAATTAACTTGACTAACGATAATTTTGACTAACGATGAGCCCTCAGGAATGGATTAATATCGTTGGTCAAGGGTCCACTGTATTTCTCATCCTCTTTACCACAGGGTTGGCACTAGAAGCTTTCTTTGGGCCCATGGTGGCATATTTAGCAGTTACAAGCACTAAAAACAATGGAATAATACAAAATGTATCACATGTACACGTAGAATCATCCTCAATGGATTGTAAACAATGGCACACTAGCTATACATGGAGTGGTCAGACCCGCTCAGGCCACACAGACACGTTGAGGATGAATGTCCGTAACCGAGTTCTTTTTTGGTAACCGAGCCAATATTTTGACACAAAACGTGTCACTATCCGATTTTTTTGTTATCCGATGGCATCGTTTCCTGAGGGTCCACTATATATTTTTAAATGTTTATACAGTAGTGTACTCTATACTGAAATAAACAGAATAGAGGAAATCAGCTCTAATATACATTATTTAGGCATAAACACTGGTCATACAGCCCATTGAAAGTCCGAGGCATCGGTAAACAAGTACATGTACATCGCTAAGTGAAAAGAGGCTGTATTATAAACCGTGATTTTGCACAGATGTAAAGTTAATATTTTCAATACAGCCTCTCCTCACTTAATGATGGAGTTCCGTTCCTGAGACGATGTCATTAAATGAATTCGTCGCTAAGTGAGGAGCATACCATAATGGTAGAGAGAGAGTGTCAACCATTTTTGATATTGTTGTAATGTCACCTTTGCACTATTTATAACATTTCTGGTATATTTTTAAATGTTTATACAGTACTGTATATTGAAATAAAGAGAATAGAGGAAATCAACTCTAATATACATTATTTAGGTATGAATACTGGTCAGAGAGCCTGTCGTAAATCTGAGGCATCAGTAAACGAGTACGTTGCTGAATGAGGAAAGGCTGTATACTTAAGGTAGTGTTCTCCCTAGCTATTTATAGTATTATTTTTGTTTGAAATCAAATATTTTCATTGCAAAATGTAGTACTTAGTGTTAACTACTGCATACAAAAAAAAAATTAAATCACACTTTATTTAAATACTAAAGATCAAGATTCCTTATTTGAAAATGAAAATGAAAATGTTTATTTCCTTGCAAAGGTTACAATGTGTGGTTTACACTTCATAAAATATTAATTACAAAGAAGGCTACTAGCATGCCTAGGCATTTTGGGCAGACTAATCCTAATTCTTATTCTATATTGACACAGGTTATGGAGCAGTACACTTTAATATAAATTATTTTATACTGATATAAAAGTTAGGTACCTGAAGTTATTAATATTAACTAGATTGATAATAGTGAGGTAGTACAAAACATATAACAATACAGTGGAATCCTGGTTTTTGAACTTAATCCGTTCCAGAAGGTGGTTCTAAAACTGAAATGTCTGATAACTGAATTGATTTTTCCCATAAGAAATAATGTAAATACAATTAATTCATTCCAGACACCCAAAAATGTTCGCCAAAAATTCATTTTTTGAAGAATAGTTTTACATACACAAAACAATGATAAATAAATATAAACATTACATACCTTTATTGAAGACTCTTGTTGGCATATGGAAGAAGGTGAGGAGGAGAGAGGGAGTTGGGGCTATTGTTTGGAAGGGGAATCCCCTTCCATAATGACTTCAGGTAACAAGTCCCTCTCTGGGGTTACTTCCCTTCTTTGTCTTTTAACCCATAAATGGTCCAAACGTATATATACGTTTTTTCAACATTTGAAAGTATGTAAAAAAAGTAGATCTTCTTTTGTTTTTCTACATTTGAAAATGTGCAAAAAACTTTGATCTACTTTTTTTTGTTATATTTGAAAATATGTAAAAAAACTTAGATGTACTTTTGTAGCACTACACATGTGAACGTAGATCTGCTTGGACTGTTTACAGGTTAATGGCACTAGGACCAGCTTGAGAGTCAATGGACCCCTGTCACACAAACTATCTGTCCAGGGAGGTCTGTTTCTTGTGTCTCTTTAAGATTTGTCTGAAGCGGGACAAGGTTCTGTCACTGAACATGTTGCAGGTATGTCTTGTTTCAGCTTGATCAGAGTGGCATTTCTCCACAAAACTTTGCACCATCCTTCACTTTGCACAAATGTCCTTAATCACTGAAGAAGGCACCTTCTTCCCTCTCTCTCTACCTCCTCCTCCGAAGCAATTTCCTCAGCAGCAGTCTGTTGCTGTTCGAGTTGAAGGTGAAGATTGAGACACTTATGCAGCATATGGGAATCTTTATTCAGGAAACGTTTCGCCACACAGTGACTTCATCAGTCCAATACAAAGTAGAAAGGCGTAAGGAGAGGAGGAGTTTGAGGTAATCAGTCCCTCAGCCTGGAGTCGATGTGTTCAGTCCATCAGTCTTGTAGAATGCACAGCATAGGGCCGTAGACGTGGCTTATATACTGTAGTGAGGTGAGGCGAAGCAGGAGGAGGTGGGGTCATAGTGGTACCATCCACTAGTCGAAGTAGGTCTTCGTCCAAAGGTTGGACAAGTGTTGAAGAATTCTGTATAACAAGATCCCATGATGCTGCAGTGTCTGACAGTTGTGATGAATGGTTTGGAAAACCGACAAGTTGAAGATTGAGACACTTACGCAACATATGGGAATCTTTATTCAGGAAACGTTTCGCCACACAGTGGCTTCATCTCCTTACGCCTTTCTACTTTGTATTGGACTGATGAAGCCACTGTGTGGCGAAACGTTTCTTTATGAGATCCACATGTAACTGCCTTGTCTTTTCACAAATGATCGATTCAACAACACTATCTCCCTCTAATTGTTTTTCGTTGATCCACACCAACAACAACTTCTCCATATCTTCCACTGTTTGTGATCTCTGTTTTGTTAGCATATTCACCCCTTTTGCAACTTTAGCTTCCTTGATTTCTACTTTCTTTGCCAGGATGGAGAAGATTGTTGATTTCGATTTCCCATACATCCTGGCAAGATCAGCTAAATGTACGCCACCTTCATATTTTTCTACAATCTCTTTATTTCTATCATGTTTCTCACCTTTATCAAAGGGCTGGCACTAGAAACTTTTTTTGGGCCCATGCTGGCTTATTTCGCAATCACAATTAAAAAACAAGCACCAAAAACAAGGAATTATTACGAAATGCAGTGGAACCCCGAGTTTTGTCCTTAATCTGTTCCAGGAGCTAGGACTAAAGTTGAAACATCCTAAAGTTGAAGCAATATTTCCCATTAGAAATAATGTAAATCCAATTAATCCGTTCCTGCTGTAAGGAGGCATGACAAAATAGTACGTACTTCAATATGATGCTACCCCATTTATTTATCTATCACAATTCATCTAGTATGACAAAAACAATATAAATAACATAAAAACCCAGTATACATTCTAGAATGAATAAAATATGTATGTCATTACATATGTGGTGGCGGGGGAGGACGGTATTAATCAACCAACTGCATTAATCCATTCCAGAGAGCTTGCCCTTGGTCGAATTAATTTTCCCCATAAGAAATAATGGAAATAGAATTAATCCGTTCCTGACACCCCAAAGTATGAAAATTTTTTTTTTTTTTAAAGATTAAATATAAATATACATACAGAAAACAATGACAAATAAATATAAAGCACTAATAAAATGGATAAATGAACATTTAACATCACACTTACCTTTACTGACTCGACTTGTTGGTGTAAGACAGACACGTAGGAGGCAGGAGGAAGACAAGTTTATTAAGCTTCAATATGATGCTAATATCATCTCTACAGCTTATTTATCTATCACAATTCATCTAATATGACATTATAAACAATAATAACACAGAGACATGATATATACTCTAGAATGAATAAAATATGTCATAATGTTGGTGTATGACAGACACGTAGGAGGCAAGAGGAAGAAAAGTTTATTATGTTTCAATATGATGCTAATATCATCTCTACAGCTTATTTATCTAACACAATTCATCTAATATGACATTATAAACAATATTAATAACATAGAAACATGATACAGTGGACCCCCAGTTTACGATATTATTTCATTCCAGAATTATGTTCAGGTGCCATTACTGAACGAATTTGTTCCCATAAGGAATATTGTGAATTAGATTAGTCCATTTCAGACCCTCAAACATACACCTACAAACACACTTACATAAATACACTTACAAAATTGGTCACATTGGGAGCTGATCGTAAAGCGGGGCTCCACTGTATATACTCTAGAATGAATAAAATATGCCATAATGTATGAGAGGAGTAAATGGTGTAAGTGTTATTGTTGGGTTTAAGGGCCGCCACTGAGAGAAGCCGTGTTGGTCGCAGTGGAGAATTTTGCCAGCACCACCATCACACTTAAACAATGTATGTAATTTATAAATAAGAAATATTTACATTTTAATTTATAAATAAGTAAGTTTATTCAGGTATACACAAATACAGTTACATAGATTATCATACATAGTAGTATGTGTAAAGTACCTAGGATAACCCAAAAAAGTCAGAGTGACTTATATATTTCCATTGGGGCCCTTTTATATTTACACTTAATATATTTACTTTTATGCTTACACTTTCATATTTACACTTACCTTGGAGGAGATGTTAGTTTAATTAGTTAGTTTGATGGAGGAGATGCTGGCAAAGGTTTAGGGTAGTGGAAGATAGCAGGCCGGTGGATGTTCAGCAGATGTACACACATCCACTAACATTGGAGAGTTACTTTCGTGTCGTTTTTCTATCACTTACTCGTTTAACTTACTTGCTACACTGTTAATTCTAGACTTTCTCGCTGGCTGGCAGTATAGCCTTTATCAATACCTGCTGCTTTAGTATCGTACATATTGTAGAATCACTGAGTCTCCCCTCTCTCTTCCTCCTCCACTTTGGTACTTTGCTATGAGTTTTTTCTTGAATTTTATTGTGTATCTTTCCTTCTTTATTACAGGGCTGGCACTAGAAACTTTCTTTGGGCCCATGGTGGCTTATTTAGTGGTTACAAGCACTAAAGACACTGGAATAATACAAAATATATCGCAGGTGCGCTTGAAATCGACCGAAACGGCTTGTAAACACTGGCTGTACATGGAGTCTTGGAGTGGCTGGACCCGCTCAGGCCGCGCTCTGACCCCATGGACAAGTTTGAGACAAACGTCATTAGATGAGTTTTCTGACATTGGTAGGGCCATTTTTTTTTACACCAAAGAGTGCCGTTAGACAAATTTGCCATTACTTAATGCTGCTGTTAGTCGAGTGTCCACTGTACTATACGTTTTATTTTTCCTCCTGCCTCCAAATTTGGCGTGATTGACCTGAGATGCCTGGTCAGCATAGAATGGGTCTTAACACTCGGTGTGCACCATATTAAAAATATCTGGGACCACTTAGTACCTTGTGGAAGCGCCAGTGCGGCTAACACCAAGGATTCACTGATGTAATGTCATATTAATACTCCCCTTTTAAGAGGAAAGTGATGCTAACCCCAAGTTTAGGGTCTGTCTATCTGTCTCTGTCTATCTCTGTCTCTATCTGCCTCTGTCTGTCTCTGTCTATCTGTCTCTATCTCTTTTTATGTCTCACAGGTATACACAAATACAATTATACATAGTGTAAATTACCTAGGATAACCTAAAAAATCCAAAGTGCTATACTGTGCTTGTAGATATAATGCATAAGAATACCTGTTGGTTCACAGTGGCCCTCTCTGAGACAGAGAGACAAGCAGAGAGACGGAAAGAGACAAGCAGGCAGAGAGACAAGACAGAGAGACAGAGATATGAGTTCATCAAATGTCACCCCTTATCTTATCTCTGCACCCTCACTGGCACCCATCAAATGTCATTCCTTATCTCATATTATCACTGCCCTCCTGGATGTTTGTCACTGACACTTGTCTTACACACTGCTTCAAGGGAACTTCTTCCTTCTTCTTCTTCTTCTTCTATACTCCTGTGTATCCAAACCATTGCTGGGACCTATAAATACTTTGTACACCTACCATCCGACTTATGACCTGCTCGACTTACGACCACTCGATTGACGACCGTGTTTTTTATGCCAAATTTCTGGGAAATAAACAACTATTTGTGTTGTACACAGTGTTTATCCTAAACCTTACAGTATAAAATACAGTGCTAACAACATAAAAAGTAAAGTAAAACATGAAATACCAAAATAAAACAATAAAATAAAGTCATTACAGAAATGTTTTGTTGATATTCAGTAGTAAAGTTCGACTTACAACCGGTTTCTCGGAACCAAACTCGGTCGTAAGTCGGATGGTAGGTGTATATATTCCTAGGCAATAGTAAATGACCAAGGCAGGTGTAACTGTCCACCTGTCAATGTGTTTGTGACAATTTGAGTACAATTTCAGTACCTAATACAGTGGACCCCCGGTTCGCGATATTAATCCGTTCCTGAGAGTTCATCGTAAACCAAAATTATCGGAAAGCAAATCAATTTTCCCCATAAGAAATAATGGAAATCAAATTAATCTGTGCAAGACACCCAAAAGTATGAAAAAAAACTTTTACCACATGAAATATTAAGTTTAATGCAATAGAATAATTACAATAACAATAGAATAATAACAATAGAATAACTGACACTTACTTTTAATGAAGATCTGGTGATGATTGATGGGATGGGAGGAGGGGAGAGTGTTGAACCTATTGTTTAGAAGGGGAATCCCCCTCCATTAGGACTTGAGGTAGCAAGTCCTTTTCTGGGGTTACTTCCCTTCTTCTTTTAATGCCACTAGGACCAGCTTGAGAGTCATTGGACTTCTGTCGCACAACATATCTGTCCATAGAGGCCTGTACCTCTCGTTCCTTTATGACTTTCCTAAAGTGGTTCACAACATTGTCAGTGTAATAGTCACCAACACGGCTTGCAATAGCTGTGTTAGGGTGATTTTCATCCATAAAGGTTTGCAGTTCAACCCACTGTGCACACATTCCCTTAATTTTTGAAGTAGGCACAATGGATTCCACAACTGGCATAGGCTTCTCAGGGTTAGCCCCAAACCCTTCAAAATCTTTTCTTAATTTCCATACTAATTCTCACCCTTTTTACCAGAGGGTTGGCACTAGAAGCTTTCTTGGGGCCCATGGTGACTTATTTTACAGAAACAAGCACCAAAAACAGTGATAATATGGATAATATGGAATGTACCGAATGTATCCTCAGATGCGCGCACACTGGCTGGCTTGTAAACACTGGCACACACGGGGCAGTTCAGGCCACATGTGGACACGTCTCGTACGAATCGTATTGCATACCAGGTTTTGTAACGGGAACCGAGGCAAATTTTTTGCAATATAATGCGTCGGATACCGGATTTATTGGATACCGATAGCATCGCGAACCGGGGGTCCACTGTATGTATTAGTGTCAGAACAAAGATTGGTTACGAAATGACAAGAACTACAATAAATTGTAATTATCAGAACATAAACATTATATAAAATAATATAAAAATAAGAAAAAAAAGGTATATCAGCAACACTTCTCCAAGCGGCAGGACTCGATGTTGCCGTCAGGTGAGCATTAAGTGCCAACTTTGCAGCCTCATATCTCAGTAAGTACTGACCCTATTTTTTTTATTTTAATCCTATAACACTTAGAAAAAATTTCTCTTTATTTCAATGAAAACTACTTTTTCATTTTTCAAAATATTCGGGGCACTGGGGGAGAGAAAATATATATACATTTGGACTGTTTAGGGGTTAAGATTAACCCCTTGACTGACGCAACCTCAAATCCTGAGGTGTCTCCTGGTGTTGCAAAGTTTCCCCGCCAAAAAAATTATTCTTTCTTATGAAATGATAGAGAATCTCTTCCCGATTGTAAATACACCAAAAGAATGAAATTTGATGGAAAACTGACAGAATTATGTTCTCGCGAAGTTAGCGACCTCGGCGTTATTTGCGAATCGGCAATTTTGCCCACTTTGAGCCCTATTTTCGGCTAATTCCATTATTCCAGTCGGCCAAACTCATAGCTATTTCTTTAGAACTCCATTTTTTCTATTGATTGAGTACAAGAAACTGCCCGTTTACCTATTTAAACTACCTAATAACGTGGTGAGAAATTTGCAATTTGGCCAATTTCACAAAAATTAAAAAATATGACAATTTCAAAATAGGGTCCAGAATGAACAATGCAGACATTCCTGGCTCTAAAATAACATTTTCTTTGTTCATCAGTCATGTCTCCAGGCCCCTCTGATATTACTCTTGCTTTCTATTTTGAATTTTTATTCAAACAAAAATAGAAGATTTACTGTTATGCAGACTACTGCAATATTGTAATAATTGTATAAATAATGTCAACCCATTCATGACTGCATATCAGAATGGCTACTTGGACATTCATTGGAAAATGACATCATTTGTTTACTTTTGAACATTGGCAAAAATCAAATATTTCCCCTATTTTGAGCTCCATTTCAAGGTTCTTTTCATAGTAAAACCAATCAAAATCACCTCTATTTCTGTAACATGTTTTCCATTCTATCAAATGAGACCAAGAAAACGAGAATACAACCATAAATACTATATGAAAATAAACCACAAAGTCGACATTTTAATTAAAAAAAAAGGTCGGAGTTTTTTTTTCTCATTATGCACTGCGTGCTGCAAGATTTTTTTTTACATGGTGCACACTGACCACACAGACCCATTCTCTCACATGTGGGCCTACCAGCTTTCTCCTGCTTGATTTGAAGCCGCTAGAATTTATGATTACAGTGGACCCCCGCTTTACGATCAGCTCCCAATGCGACCAATTATGTAAGTGTATTTATGTAAGTGCATTTGTAGGTGTATGCTTGGGGGTCTGAAATGGACTAATCTAATTCACAATATTCCTTCTGGGAACAAATTCGTTCAGTAATGGCACCTGAACATACTTCTGGAATGAAATATCGTAAACCGGGGGCCCACTGTATATATACTACGTCAAAAACGGTGGCTCGTAAGACATACTATATATACAACCAAAACAGTCAAAGCGTTAATAAGACAATGACCAATTTAGCGCTTTTATATAGTCTCTTATGTGGTTGTAAAAATAAATTTAGAAGTTTCAATGAATACAAGAGAAATGTTATTTTAGTGCCAGGAATGCCTCCATTGTTTATTCTGAATCCTACTTTAAAACTGGAATATTCTGAACTTAGTTACCCTTCAGGCGCAGTTTCTGTGATGGTCGCAGTCACTTTTTTTTTTTTAACCCTTCCCGCCACCCACCCTTCAATACCTCTCCACGTAATGCTGTTTTTATTAATTTGGGCATCTTTATCATGCTTCTACGTAATTTATGTTTTACTTAATATTATTCTGGAATAAATATGATAGGTAGATAACCTTTATTGATACTAATAGTATAATTATACAATATTTTATAGTGTCAAGAGGCACACCCCTCTATGCATCAAGGGCAATCATGAGTAACTGAGACACTGGTCGCTTCTCTCTCTCTCTCTCTCTGTTATAGCTGGCTCCCCCCACTTTGTAATGATGCCAAATGGTGAATTAAACACATACATTATAAAGAAAAAATAAAAATGAAACTCTAACTTGATAACTTTGTTTTAATTTGTATAACTCTTACATATTACTGAAAACAATAAACAAGTAAAATACACATAGAGTACACTCATTACTTACCTTAAAATTTTTCCTGTCCTAATGTAGAGTGAGAGGTGAGTATTTATTGTACAAAGAATGGAAGAAGTACAAAAGAAGTTCACAATAAAGTTGTTAGCTTTTGTGTTTACATTCTCTCTCTCTCTCATGGCATCTTAAGAAAAGATTAAACTTAGTGAAAAAGGTATGTCAGTGGTAATAATAATAAATAATAATCGCTCTGGAGCACTTTAAATGTCATATATATTTCATGTAGGTTTGGTAGCTGACATTTAAAGTGCTCCAGAGCGATTATTATTATTACCATAGACATACCTTGTTCACTGAGTTTAATGATTTCTTAAGATGCCATGAGAGACACAGAGAATGTTAACACACAGATGAACACACCAGCTAACCCCTTAACTGTGAACTTCATTTGTACTTCTTCCATTTTCCTCTTCCAAGTGCTGCTGCACTTCTATCTTGTACTATGGGGTGCACAATATAATACAAATTTGTACAAATATGTAGTCTTGGAGACTGTGAAAGCTAGTGTACTGAATGGCTGTAAAAAGGAGACCAAGATGCTTGATGCTGACATCGCACTGCCCAATTCCATGACCCAAGTTCTCGTACGACATACAATACCAACTCGTCAGAAAGCCAGTCGTAACTCCAAGTTGTCAGTAAATGAGTATGTTGAAAAGTGAGGAAAGGCTGTAGTTGATTGGGCAATTTCTTGTGTTAACCCTTTGAGGGTCGACAGGCCCTCTCAGAAACTCGTTCTCAGGGTCGGCCAAATTTCAAAAAAAAAAAAAAATTATTTTTTCTTATGAAAAAATAGTTTTTTTTCTAAACATTATAGGCTAAACAAAAAAAAATTACCGTCAATACTTACCGAGATGTGGAGGTGTGAAGTTTGCCCAAATTGAACAACATCTGGTAACATCGCCGACTGCCGTCACCCGGTATTTTTCTATTTACTTTTTTATGTACTATTTTCAATTATTTTTCAATTTTTCTTTTTCTGAGTAACTTTTATGGCCTCTGAGGCCAACATGATCAGTATTTTGTAAGTTATTTCTTTTTCAATACTACACAATAAGGGCGTAAACACTGTTGTCATTATTTTGTTTATAGAAAATATTTACACAAACAAACAATATGAAATGTTGTTTATTACTATTTTTCTATATTTTATATACACATATACAGTCACAGGGAATGTTTCTAGAAGTTCTGAAGCCTGTGGAACTCTTTGAAACATGGTGTCATGCACAGTGGTGTTTTACACTCCTCACACATAAAACGAGTGTCTGCGTTGTTGTGGGCGTTTTTTTGTATGTGCACAACGTAACACCTCTTCTGAGCCTTTTTCTTGTAAGCAGTAGCAGACAGTTTTACCAGGAAGTGATCACCATGCTTCAGACGAGCAGGTAGTTGTTGATAATTTGGTGGGGGGTCAATTGTAGGTGTTGTTCCTTGGTACTTGAATACTATTTGTCTGATGACAGACAAACAGAATTAGCCGTACTGTGGTTTGTTTCTGGTCCTCATCTTATACATATTATAAGCATTGAGCATGGAAATGTCCAGAAGATGGAAAAACAGTTTGATGTACCACTTATAACTCTTGCGAACACAATCAGCAAACCCAATCTGCATGTCACATTTGTCCACTGAACGCATGTTGAAGGTGTAATCAATCACAGATGCAGGTTTTAGAATGGGTTCATTGCTCTCTCTATGCTGCCTGCCACTGTCTGCCATTTCATTAGGGTAAGCTGATGACAACAGTGTGACATCTCGTTTGTCATGCCACCGAAATGCTATGATGTCATTGGCAGCAAACGCCTGCACCTCACCTCTATGAGTGCCAGCGTCAAACCTGGGCATATGTTTCCGATTTGCACGCACTGTGCCACACACATCTGTCATGTTCACTCGCAAAAAATCACTGAGTGAGGGGCTTGTGTACCAGTTATCTGTATATAATATATGCCCCTTACCAAGGTATGGTTCTATCATTGTTCTAACCACATCACCTGAGATGCCCAATAACTTCCTGGTATTTTGCAATGTATAACTTCCAGTGTACACAATAATATCCAATACCAGACCACTGTAACAATCACAAAGCACAAACAACTTTATACCAAAGCGTTTCCTCTTGCTTGGTCTGTACTGCTTGAAAGAGAGTCTTCCTTTGAACAGAATCAAAGACTCGTCAATTACAAGCTTCCTGAAGGGATAAAAATGCGTACTGAATTTCTCTTTCAGATACACAAACACATTCCTAATCTTATATAACCTATCAGTTCTGTCAGGCCTGGTTTTGTCTGAGAAGTGAAGCATACGTAACATTAGCACAAATCGATTCACTGGCATTATATTACTGAAACCTGGGGTTGCAATCAGGCGGTCTGTTGACCAGTATGATTTCACTTTGTGCTTATACACATGTGGCATAAGCATTATTGTGGCAAAGAAAAGATACATCTCAGCCACAGTTGCCTCCTTCCACTGGTGTACATGTGATTTTGGTCAAAGTAATGTGTTTGCCATGGTGTATTCGTAGTATGTGTTGCTTTCCATGACAATACTTTCCATCAGGGGTTCGTCAAAGAATAATTCGAAATATTCCAGTTCAGTGGCATTGTTCCCAAGTGTACAAGATGGCCGTATTCCACTTTGGCTGTCATCAAACTGGTGGGCATTTGGAACAAAATTGACAGCTTCCTGCCAATCCCAGGTGCGGTCTGCTGGTGGGTACTGGACAATGACAGGTGGTTGTGGTTGTGGAGGTTGTGGTTGTGGAGGCTGGTGTGGTGGGTGGGTGGGGGATGGTGGCCTTTGTTGTAGATCAGCTGAGGCAGCAGCGTGGGTGGCAGCGTTGGTGGCAGCATGGCCCACTGCTGGTGCCTCACCGCCAGCACCACTACCACCCGCACATTTTCCATCCCAATGGCAACAGTATCATCGTCATTTTCACTGCCTGTTCCTGTTGTACAGCCACGGGATGTACTCCGAGATGCACTCCTTTCCCTTGGAATAGCATATGGCACACTACCAGAGCGCATATATCGTCGTATATACTGACGCTTCACTGGGGAATATTGCACTTCACTATCACTACTGGAACTAGTTTGAAGAGCTTGTAGTTCATATTCACTATCACTATCATCACACATGCTCTCATCTGAGTCTGGGATTTGGGAAAATAGAAGTTTCCTCTTGGATTCTGGTACAACTGAACATGAACAAGATGGCCCAGCACCAGAGGTGGAAGGCTGAGGGTCGTCTGGGTTTTCCTCACTATTACCGATATTATGATCATTAGTTTCGGTCAAAACCTCACCAAAACCTTGAAACTCATCTTCACTGGCACTTCCATCTGTATTAGAACTGTCACTGGGGAACAAAAGTGTCCCAATTCGCCGAGGAGTGAGGATATTCTTACCGCGAGGCATGGTGGACATTGTTTACTAAGATGGCGTTCCCACAATGCACCACTGGGTCCCAGATTTTTTTTCTACCGCGCACACCGACCACACAGACCCATTCTCTCACATATAGGCCTACCAGCCTTTTCCCGCGAGATTTGATGGCGCTAGAATTTATGCGTACTAGTACGTCAAAAACCCTTGCGCGTAAGCCGTACTAGTACGTCCGAAACCCTCAAAGGGTTAAATAAATAAAATGGAACACATACTAGCAAAATAGCTAAGCATTTGGTCTAATGGAATAATATAATTGGCTGCAAATAGGACTCAGTGGGCAATATCACCAATGTGTAAATATCGCTGACACAGCAAAATTTGCGAGAGCATAATTTCGTCAATTTTTGATCAAATTTCATACATTTTGTTTTATTACCTTCAGAAAAAGATTCTCTGCCATTTCATAAGAAAAATAATATTTTTTGTTTTTAAATTCTTGGACCCTGTGGGGAATTTTCAAATTGGGGGTCTGGACCCCAATGGAAATAAGTCACTCTGTCTGACTTTTTTGGGTTATCCCAGGTACTTTACACATATGCTGTTATGTATGATAATCTATGTAACTATTTGTGTATATCTGAATAAACTTACCCTCTAAGGGTTAAATTTAGCAATATATACAGGAGAAGGGTTTACTAGCCTCTTGCTCCCTATATGGCTTTTTTTTTTTTTAACACGTCAACCGTTTCCCACTGAGGCAGGGTGACAAAATGGCAGACGGGTTATAAACAAAAAAAAAAAAAGGCCATACAGGGAGCAAGGGGCTAGTAACCCCTTCTCCCGTACAGTGGACCCCTGGATTATGAAATTTAATCTGTTCCAGAGAGAGGGACTTATTCTGAATTAATTTTCCCCATAAGAAATAATGGAAATCCAATTAATCAGTTTCAGACACCCAAAAGTGTTAAAAAACTGTTTTCTACATGAAATATACATTTACCTACACAGAAAACAATTATACATGAAGAATAAAACAATAATAACATCACACTTACCTTTATTGAAGACATGGTGATGTATGGAAAACAGGAGGAGGGGAGAGGATGGAGTTTACAATATCTTTATCTTTATCTTTATTTATCTTTATTATGCACCCCATACCCATCCTGTGGGCGGTAGTCAAAATATTACAGAGGTACATAATGGGTCCAGGGACTGGACCCCAAAGTTATGATAGATGAACTAGTTACAAAGGTAATGAACTCCAGGTAGATCTGGTCACAATCATGGCAAGTTACAAAAGTAATGAATCTGCCTCACTCCTATACATGGTTACAGTCATGAACAAATTACAAAGTAATGTCCACACCTGGTCACAATTGTAATGAGTTATAAATACAAATATTAAGTGGGTCATACCACACGAGCGCGCGCGCGCACATATACACACACGAGGGCGCACACACAGACACATGCACAAGAGTGTACAAATATATGCATACACACAAGCATGCACACCCACACACACACACGCACACACACCACACCCACACACACACACGCACACACACACACGTGGTAATGCATTATTTACAGCTAGCAAAGTCAGGGTATTTCTCCAGAATGGTCTGTAATATACCACTGTGGATAAAATACTTTGCCATTTCTTGAACATTTCTGAGTGAGATGTCTCTAAATTCATTAATTTGATGACACTCCAGTACATAATGATGCAAAGTGTGACAAAAAGTGATTTTTTGAAAAATACACGCAATGGAAGGACAGATAATTGATTGAATAAGAGATATGATTGCCCTTTGCTTTTATGAGCATTTCTACATGCTTCGGCATAGAATCGACCAGTGTTAAACACATTTTGGCATAGTACTAGGTCCTAGTAACAGCAGCAATTAACTTATCAACAATTGAACAGTCCTGTTTCGCGGAAGTGTGGCATGGAGCAAGATCCTGCTGGAAAATGCCTTCTCCACCAGGAAAGTCTCCATCCACAGCAGGAAGCAAATGAATTGCCAGGATTGCCTTGTATTTGTCAATGTTCATCGTTCTCTCAACAATAACAAGCCATCCAGGGCTTTTAGCAGTAAAACTAACCCAAATTCTTTTCTCAGATGGGTGTTTTGGTGCTTGTTGAATGTGTCTATTCCGAAGAGGTTCGCCTTTGCTCCGTTTCACTACCGCTGATCTGTACCCATTCAGATGCATGATAGAACTGATAAATTGGCTAAGCTGTATGCTTTCAAAGAGGGAGTAGATTACAATCTTGGCTTGTCAGGTAGTAGTTTGAGAACAATAATACGAAAAGAACTTCAACTGAATTTTGGAAGGGGAATCAAGGGAAATTCCCTTCCATGAAGACTTCAGGTACCAAGTCCTTAAGAGTTACTTCCCTTTCTTGTTTTTTAATACCACTAGGACCAGCTTGAGAGTCACTGGCCCCCTGTTGCTCAAAAAAGTGTTCCAGAGAGGTCTGTTTCTGATGTATGTTAGGAATTGTGTTGGGAGACAGGACAAGATAGTCCTTCAATATGACACTAATATCAGCTCTATGGCTTATTTATCTAGCATGATTAATCTAATATGACATAATAAACAATATTAATAACAAAGAAACATGATGTATGCTCTTTAATGAATAAAATATGGCATTAAGAATGTCAGGAGTGGTGGTGTGTTGTTTGCTGTTGGGTGTATGAGGGCCACTGAAAGATAAGCCTTACATAGTGGTGGTGAAGGCGGCAGCAGAGGTGGCGGAGTTAGTAGCCCTATATACCTCCAACAACAATGGACAATTCAGTTTCATGCTGTCCTTTTTCTATCAATTAATTGCTTAACTTACTTGCTACAGTTATTGCTACACTTTATCGCTGGCTGGCACTATAGCCTTTATAGACTCCTGCTGCTTTAGTACTGTACATATTGCAGAATTGCTGAAAAAGGCACATTCTCCCCTCTCTCTCAGCCCTTTACCAAAGGGCTGGCTGGCCCTAAAAGCTTTCTTTGGGCCCTTGGTGGCTTATTTAGCAGTTACAAGCACTAAAAAGAATGGAATAGTACAAAATGTATCGTATGAACACGTGGGATTGTCCTCACTGGCTGGTAAACAATGGCACACTGGGCCGCTCAGGCCCCGGCACGAATGACTTATACTGAGTTCAGTAACGTTCACCAACCCAATATTTTGAGGCAAAAATGTTGCTTATTCCAACTACAGGTCTCCCTCAACATTCGCGAGGGTTAGGGGATCAAGAGCCTCGCGAATGTTGAAAAACCGTGAATGTTTGGTGCCCCAATATATTGTAGGGAAATATATTACAATACTGCTTCCTTAACTTGTTGAACCATGAATAATCATAAAATACATGAAAACGTCGTAAATTGTACTAAATATATACATGTCATACTTTAATAACGTATGTTATTTAATAACATGCATGTTAACAACATGTATGTTATTAAATACCACAGACTCCACCAATGCCTCCACCACTGCGAGTCCCTACTACCTTCCCTCCGACCCCCGCAACTGGCAGCCAGCTCTCCCACCACTCAGTGTGGTGAGTGTTTTGTTTGTTCATTATTTGCTATTAAACTACAGAATAAATAATGTAAACCCATTCATGACTGCATATTGGAATGGCTATTAGGAAAGGTTTTAGATGGTGACATCATGTGTTTACTCTTGAACACAGCAAAGAATCGAACATTTCTGCTATTGCTAATAATAACAATAGTAATAATAATAATAATAATAATAATAATAATAATAATAATAATAATAATAATAATAATAAATACGATATAATTGAAGAAGGAAATTGTACAAAAATACGAGGGAGTGGTTGACACATCGTCAGTGTGACTTTGTTTATGCTGGAGTGAACATTAGTCTCCCTGCTCTTCCAAACATTTCACAATAATTCAGCGGTTGAGGCAGTGGTATTTAATAACATATATGCTATAAATAATAATAGCATATGTTATTATTAATAACATGTATTATTATTAACATGTATGTATTTAATAACATGTTATAAATAATAATAGTACATATTATTAATAACATGTATTATTATTAACATGTATGTTATTAAATACCATTGCCTCAATCACTGCCTCTACCACTCCAGTCACACTCAATCTACAAGCACCAAACACAATGAATTATTGTGAAATGTTTGGAAGAGCAGGGAGACTAATGTTCACCCCAGCATAAACAAAGTCACACTGACGATGTGTCAACCACTCCCTCGTATTTTTGTACAATTTCCTTCTTCAATTATATCATATTTATTATTATTATTATTATTATTATTATTATTATTATTATTATTATTATTATTACTATTGTTATTATTAGCTGTAGCAGAAATGTTTAATTCTTTGCTGTGTTCAAGAGTAAACACATGATGTCACCGTCTAATACCTGTCCGAATAGCCATTCCAATATGCAGTCATGAATGGGTTTACATTATTTATACTGTAGTTTAATAGCAAATAATGAACAAACAAAACACTCACCACACTGAGTGGTGGGAGGGCTGGCTGCCAGTTGCGGGGGTCAGAGGGAGGGTAGTAGGGACTCGCAGGTGGCGGGAAACTTAAATATGATTTGGCGGCTGGGAATTTGGCGATTGGGAATTCGCGAATGTGTGAAGCCCGTGAAAGTTGAAAACGTGAATGTTGAGGGAGACCTGTACGTATTACTTATTCCTATGACGTCTTAATCCTGGGGTCCACTGTATATGACTTTTATTGTTCAATTGTTTTAAGAATTATAAGTTTGATTATGATTATAGGTAGTGAGGATACATACTAGCATATGAACAAAATATGAACACATTTAACAGTAAGAATAATCACTAAATCCCATTCCTGGCAACCCCCCCACTCTGGCAACACCCCCCACCCCCACCTCACTCTTCATAGATCTAAACTTACTCCCTGTTCAGAACATCCACACTTACTACTGTGCAATCTATATCTACAGGACCTTAAATTCCAATATTAACCTTGACCCAAAATGCTTTCTTGATAGTTGTGACAGAACCCACAGGCATAACACCAGACACAAACATCTCTATGACATTCCCCGTGTTCGACTAAACCTTTACAAAAATTCAATGTATTTCAAAGGACCTAAAATCTGGAACACCCTACCTGAAAACTCTAGAACTGCAGACACATTCATCACCTTCAAAACTACAGTTAGAAAACATCTTATCTCCCTGATCCACCCCAACAACTAACTACATGATAACCACCTGGTGGTTCACAATTACACTCACTCACCCACTGACTATAAACCCAGAAATACTAATCTTAATCTTAAAATAATAAATCCTAACTAGTCATAAGTTTGCCTATGATACTCCAATATAGACACTTTGTATTGTGCCAAAACAAAAGTATTCACATTGCTAAACTTACAAATTATGATGTAGTCACTTAGCCTTAATACCATAATCTGTAAGGATTTAATGTTAAGAATTAATCTAAGTCTGCTCAAAATGCCTAGCCAGGCTAGGTGTCCTAGTGGCCCCCTCTGTAATTAGTATTTTATAATATGTAAACCACACAATACCCAAAACCTGTAAACCCCACATTGTAACCCTTATAGAGAATAAACTTGAATTGAATTGAATTGAGGGTCCAAGCCGTAGATCTACACCTTGCCCACAGGATCCAAAAATTTTCAAAAATATTTTTTATTTTTTCTTATGAAATGTTAGAGAATCTTTTTCTGAAGGTAATAAAACAAAAAGTATGAAATTTGCTGGAAAATTGACAAAATTATGCTCTCACGAATTTTGCTGCTTCAGTGACATTTATGAATCAGCGATACTGCCGACTTTGACTCCCATTTTAGGCCAATTACATTATTCCAGTCGACCAAATTCTTAGCTATTTTGCTAGTATTACTTCTATTTTATCGACTGACCACAAGAAATCACCCAATCAACTGTTTCAACTACCATATAAAGTGATCGGAAATTGGTTATTTTGCCAATTTCACACAAAATTCAAAATATTCCAATTTCAAAACAGGGTTCAGAATAAACAATGCAGGCATTCCTGGCACTAAACTATCATTTCCTCTACTTAGTAGTTACATTTTCAGGTTTTACAAATGAATTTCATTTTGATTTTTTATTCACATAATGAATTTTTATTCACACCAAAAAATAGAAGATTTACTGTTATGCAATACTGTAATAATTGTATAAATAATATCAGCACATTCATGAATGCACATTACACCCAACAGCTGATGTGTATTGAACGCTTGATGTGGTTTGTTTACTCTTGAACATCGACAAACTCAAACATTTCTGCTACTTTGAACTCAGTTTCAACCCATTTTCACTACTAAAACCAGTCAAAATCATCTCTATTTCTGTAATATATCATCCATTCAATCAAATGAGACCAAGATACCGTGAATACAACTGTGAAAAACATACAAAAAAATACCGCAAACGCGCTGTTTTAATCCATAAATATGGTCTCAGTTTCTTTTCTCATTATGCACTGCGTCCTGTAGGATTTGTTTAATATGGTGCACACTTACCACATAGATGTATTCTCTCATATCTAGGCCCAAATTTACCATTCACAGCTTATCTCAGTGAGCTGAGATCAAGCCATAGTTCTACAGCTTGGACCCATGCTTCAAAGCTGTAGAACTATGGGATGGACCCTCGAGAATAAGAATACATTGTTTACCATGGCCTCCATGGGGAAGTGGAACAGAATATGTCCTCTGTAAGCCATGTGTGTTGTAAGAGGCAACAAAAATGCTGGGAGCAAGGGGCTAGTAACCCCTTCTCCTGTATACATTACTAAAGTTAAAAAGAGCAACTTTCATTTTTCTTTTTAGGTCACTCTGCCTCGGTGGGACATGGCCAGTTTGATGAAAAAAAAATATGTTTGTGACATTGAGAATGTGAATACAGTACTGTACATAGTTTTCTCATATTTAGCTTAGAAAAAAAAACAGAAAATTAACAGACAACAGCAATCATAGATGCAGTCTGAAACTATTTAATAAATCCCTAAATATCACTAAGCCAGTTTAAAGTACTAATACACACTTAAAATTGTACTATTGCAAATTTTGCTCATTGCAAATTTTTTGCCACCTCTCTATTGTAAATTTTACTAATTGCAATATTTTTGCTACCTCTCTTTTTTGTAATAATACATAATTTAAATTTAGCAGTCAATAAGGTACTCCCTGCATGACTGCAATCCTGCATGTCTGCTACACTCCCTGCATGCCTGCTACACTTCCTGCATGTCTGCTACACACCCAGCATGCCTGCTACACTTCCTGCATGTCTGCTACACACCCAGCATGCCTGCTACACTTCCTGCATGTCTGCTACACACCCAGCATGCCTGCTACACTTCCTGCATGTCTGCTACACACCCAGCATGCCTGCTACACTCCCTGCATGCCTGCTACACTTCCTGCATGTCTGCTACACACCCAGCATGCCTGCTACACTCCCTGCATGCCTGCTACACTTCCTGCATGTCTGCTACACACCCAGCATGCCTGCTACGCTCCCTGCATGCCTGTTACACTCCCTGAATGCCTGCTACACTCCCTGCATGTCTGCTACACTTCCTGCATGTCTGCTACACTTCCTGCATGTCTGCTACACACCCTGCATGCCTGCTACGCTCCCTGCATGCCTGTTACACTCCCTGCATGCCTGTTACACTTCCTGCATGTCTGCTACACACCCAGCATGCCTGCTACACACCCAGCATGCCTGCTACACTTCCTGCATGTCTGCTACACACCCTGCATGCCTGCTACGCTCCCTGCATGCCTGTTACACTTCCTGCATGCCTGCTACACTCCCTGCATGTCTGCTACACTCCCTGCATGCCTGCTACACTTCCTGCATGTCTGCTACACACCCAGCATGCCTGCTACACACCCAGCATGCCTGCTACACTCCCTGCATGCCTGTTACACTCCCTGCATGCCTGCTACACTTCCTGCATGTCTGTTACACTCCCTGCATGCCTGCTACACTTCCTGCATGTCTGTTACACTCCATGCATGCCTGCTACACTTCCTGCATGTCTGTTACACTCCCTGCATGCCTGCTACACTTCCTGCATGCCTGCTACACTTCCTGCATGCCTGTTACACTCCCTGCATGCCTGCTACACTTCCTGCATGCCTGTTACACTCCCTGCATGCCTGCTACACTTCCTGCATGTCTGTTACACTCCCTGCATGCCTGCTACACTTCCTGCATGTCTGTTACACTCCCTGCATGCCTGCTACACTTCCTGCATGTCTGTTACACTCTCTACATGCCTGCTACACTTCTTGCATGCCTGTTACACTCCCTGCATGCCTGCTACACTTCCTGCATGTCTGTTACACTCTCTACATGCCTGCTACACTTCATGCTTAAATTCCATGGAGTTTCTCACTTTCTTTACCACAGGAACTTTAGTAGGAACTTTCTTTGGACCCGTGGTTACTTATGTCACAGTTGCAGTGCAAAAAACTCACAAAAAACAATGGAAAACAAGCGAAATGTTTGGATGTATGAGCAGAAGCTTCCTCACGCACCGAAAGACACAGCCAAACTGACGTGCAAGCGGCTCCACCCAGTGGACAGACGCGTCCAAAATGGCCGATCACCAAAATAATGGCCGATCACCGGGAGCTGAAAAACCAGCCAATCACCGAGATGGCAGATAACAGGACCGGCCGATAACCAAGGGTCCACTGTACTACTACTAATATTTTATTTCACCATGATACAAAGTTTATACAGAGATGGATAACATTTAGACAGTCCATTGTTATGTAGTGCAATACTATACAAATCTACCATATCTTAGAACCGTATAAGATGAAAGTAAAGTGCAGTATACTGCTGTACCATCTGTTCTCAACAAGTATTTAAATAATGGACATACATGAGAGTGGTATACTAACCTCCAGAATGTAGCAGGTAGCTTCAGGGTTGAAGTTGACCCCGGTATCTTGATGGAAGTGACATTTTATGCAGTCTTTATTTTGCTTAGAGCGAGCAAACTTGAAGAAATACTTGTATTGTGCACCAACTTTCTGTAAAGGAATCACAACCGCCTTCATTCTTTGGAATCCAGACCAAAGAAAATCTAAACCATTTGGCTCATTTATTTAATAAAACCAATAATATATAACAGCTCCATGGGAAAGTTGAGAAGAATCCTTCCTACATAAGCCATGTGTGTTATAAAAGATATCTAAGATGCCAGGAGCAAGGGGCTGGTAACCCCTTCTTCTGTATAAATTACCAGAGAAGGGGTTACTATTTCCACTTTACCTCGGTGGGAGGTGGCCAACGTGTTAAAATAAATATGTATGTGTGGTGTAAATATTATGCAGAGAATTTGTAGTGTGGAAATTAGGAGGTGTGAAGTTACTAAAAGTATTATTCAGAAGGCTGAAGAGAGGTTGTTTAGGTGGTTTGGTCAATTACTGAGGATGGAGCAAAATAAGATGACTTGGAGGGTGTATAAATCTGTAGTGGAGGGGTAGGAGTCATCCTAGGAAAGGCTGGAGGGAGGGGGTAAAAGAGGTATTGTGACCTGGACATACAGCAGGCATGTGAGAGCATGTTAGATAGGAGCGAAAGGAGACGAATGATTTTTGGGACTTGACGAGCTCTTGGAGTGTGAGCAGGGTAATATTTTGTGGAGGGATTCAGGAAAACTGGTTAGCCAGACTTGAGTTCTGGAGGTGGGAACTACAGTACCTGGAAATTAACCCTTTCAGGGTCCGTCCCGTAGATCTACGGCTTTACGTTCAGGGTTCAAACCGTAGATCTACGCCATGAGCTCAGCTCACTCTGATAAACTGTGAGTGGTACATTTAGGCCTAGATATGAGAGAATACATCTATGTGGTATGTGTGCACCACATAAAACAGATCCTGCAGCACACTGTGCATAATGAGAGAAAAAAAATGAAATCATGATTTTTCGATTAAAACAGCAACTTTGCAGTGTTTTTTCGTATGTTTTTTATAGTTGTATTTGCGATTTCTTGGTCTCATTTGATAGAATGGAAGACATATTACAGAAATAGAGATGATTTTGATTGGTTTTAGCACTGGAAATGGCTTGAAACTGAGCTCAAAGTAGCGGAAATGTTAAATTTTTGCCGATATTCAAGAGTAAACAAACGACCTCACACGTCTAATACACATCAGCTGGTGGGTCTAATATACATTCACAAATATGGTGATGATATTTATACAATTATTACAGTATTGCATAACAGTAAATCTTCTATTTTTTGGTGTGAATAAAAATTCATTATGTGAATAAAAAATCAAAATGGAATTTATTTGTAAAGCCTCAAAACATAACTAATGAACAGAGGAAATGTTAGTTTAGTGCCAGGAATGCCTACATTGTTCATTCTGGACCCTATTTTGAAATTGGAATATTTTGAACTTTGTGTTAAATTGGCCAAATTAACAATTTCCGATCACTTTATTTTGTAGTTGAAACAGTTGACTTGGCGATTTCTTGTTCTCAATCGATAGAATAGAAGTAATACTAGTGAAATAGCTAAGAATTTGGTTGATTGGAATAATGTAATTGGGCTAAAATGGGAGTCAAAGTCGGCAAAATCGCCGATTCGTAAATATCGCTGACACATCAAAATTCGCGAGAGCATAATTTCGTCAATTTTCCACCAATTTTCGTACTTTTTGTTTTATTACCTTCACAAAAAGATTCTCTACGATTTCATAAGAAAAAATAACAATTTTTTTTTTTTAAATATCTTGGACACTGGTGCGTGACTCCAGATTTGGGCCTTGGACCCTGAAAGGGTTAATGGAGGGGTTTAGGATATTGGCTGTTTGGAGTGACATCTAAACTGTTGAATCTGGGCACCTCTGCAAAGACAGTGATTATATGTAAATGATGGTGAAAATGTTTTTTTTTTTTGCTGGGTCACCCTGCCTCAGTGGCAGATGGCTGACGTGTTAAAAAAAAAAATAGTTACCAAGGAAAATGAACTTAATAATGACTTGTGTATTGTTCAGTTACCATTCATTTATAGTTATTTTAATATGTTTTGTATGCTCTCACTTTTCCCCTCCAATACCTCCTGTGTGATAACATGGTGGAATGTATGTATTTAAAATAAGTTTTCCATTTTTGCTCAAGATCTCAACCATTAGAATTTCAGCATGATTTTTCAAGTGGATAACTACATACTCTTAAATAGGCAGGTGATAGTACAGGTCCGCCATCACAAATCCGGCAATCAGTTATTCGGTTCCTTCAGTTATTCAGCACTAATTTCGGCTAGCATAATTTCAAATTTCCAGGGTCGCCACATCGACCTGCTGGTACTGTTTGGTGGCGCTACTTGCTGCATAAGTCATTCTAATTTCTTTTTCTCCATTTATTGTTTTAACCTGCTTACTTTTAGCCCTAGCCATGGTTCCAATGAATAAAAGAAATACTTTTTGTTGTGTAAAGCACCTACACAGTACATTGTCCATTAAAGATAAGGTGGCTTTGAAGCCACTGTCGGTTGTCATGAGCTCAGTCTCGTGATGCAGGAGAATATGCTTTATTATTATGCTAATATCAACACTACAGCTTATTTGCCTATCACAATTGATCTAATATGACTTAATAAACAATATAAATAACATAAAAACATGTTAAATACTCCAGAATGAATAATATTTGGCATAATACCGAGCAGTTCGAGGGAGGTATGAAGAGGATACAAGATAGAAGTACCATTCTCCTATCCTTGTCTTGGGAGCTTATATTAGAGAAAACGGAGTATAGCACAGGGCTAACTGTGATATACACTCATACTGCACCATAAACCTGAAACAAAAAAGCTATTTTCTCTATATAGATTACCACACATAGCAGCATATGTGTAGAGAACCTAGGAGAACCCAAAAAAGTCAGACAACATGGCTTATTTCAAGTACCTGGCTTGGATTAGCCATATATGATTTTTGGTAAATATTCGATTCCCAGCCAGGGTAGAAACATTGGGCGTGTTACTTTACACCTGTTGTCTATGTTTACCCATCAGTAAATGGGTACCTGGGTGTTGGTCGACTAGTGTGGCTTTCTATATAGTAGTATGTCACTGATGTATACCTTGTACATGTATGTGTAGTAAATTATTATTATTATTATTATTATTATTATTATTTTCTCAGTTGTTTGTTGGGTTATCTTATTGAAACTTGGGCAATGTATGATGGAAAGATACTTCTTAATGTACACCAAAAATGAAAAAAATTAGACCATAAATAGCAGAGTTCACTTCTCAGCCATTAGCGGCCGCTTAGCGGTATATTTTTGTATGGTTTTTATAATTATATTCTCGTTTTTTCGATCTCATTTGATAGAATGGTAGATATATTACAGAAATAGATATAATTTTGATTGCTTTCATGACGAAAAGTACCTTGAAATTGTGCTCACAGTAGCAGAAAAGTCTATTCTTTAGCGATGCTCGAGTAAACAAATGACGTCACCGTCCAATACCTGTCCACCTGCCAGTTCAAATTCCAATACGCAGCCAAGAATGGGTTGACATTATTTATACAATTATTACAATAATGCAGCAGTCTGCATAACAGTAAATCTTCTATTTTTTTGTGAATAAAAATTCCAAATGGTAAGCAAGAATAATATAAGAGGGGCCTGTAGCCGTGACTAATGAACAGAGAAAATGTTATTTTAGTGCCAGGAATGTCTGCATTGTCTATTCTGGACCCTATTTTGAAATTGGCATCTGTTGAAATTTGTGTGAAATTGGCCAAATTGCCAATTTCTGACCACTTTATTGGGTAGTTGAAATAGGTGAATGAGCAGTTTCTTGTACTCAGTTGACAGATTAGAAGTAAATAAGTTTATTCAGGTATACACAAATACAGTTACATAGATTATCATACATAGCAGTATATGTATAGAGAACCTAGGATAACCCAGAAAAGTCAAAGTGACTTATTTCCAGTACCTGGCTTGGGCTTGCCATGATTTTTGGTAAATATTTGGTAAATATTGTTTTTTTCTCAGTTGTTTGTTGGGCTATCTCATTGAAACTTGGGCAGTGTATGAGGGAAAGTGCTTTTTAACGTACACCAAAAATAAAAAAGACGGACGATAAATAAGGGAGTTCACTTCTCAGCCATTAGCCGCCTCTTTGTGCTATATTTTAGTATGGTTTTTATGGTTGTATTCTTGTTTTTTTGCTCTCATTTGATAGAATGGAAGATATATTACAGAATTAGATATGATTTTGATTGCTTTCATGATGAAAAGTACCTTGAAATTGAGCTCAAGGTAGCAGAAATGTTCGATTTTTGCCGATGTTCAATGAACTTTGTGTAAGTCAAGTTGGTTAATTTTATTAAGTGTATTCTAACCTAACCACTATGTAATCTGGCAAACTCAGTAATCCAGCACACTACAGGTCCCAATGATGCCGGATTTGTGATGGAGGACCTGTAGTATACAGTGGAACCTCAGCTTATGAGTGCCCCACCATACAAGTTTTTCAGGATACAAGCAGTTGCTTGGTCAATTTTTTATTTCTGGATACGAGCAAAAATTCAAGATGCGAGTTTCCCCCTCAAACAACTTTTTTTTTAGACTTCCAAATATTACAAAAATAAAAGTGGATATATAATTGTAGTTCATTGTCATGATGTATTATATTGTTTTTACTGCTTAAGATTACAGATGCAACACAAATACAGTAGGGCCCCACTTATACGGCAGGTTAGGTTCCAGGCTACCGCCGTAAAGTGGAAATCGCCGTTAAGTGGAACACCTTTTTTCCACTTATAAATGCATACAAATACTAGATAACAAGTTTACACTAACATATATTAAGTTAGCATTAGAACTAGGCATCAAAAAACAACAAAAAAGTACAATGCACACATAGTGCACTCATTACTTACCTCAAAATATTTATAGTCTTAATCTAGGGTGAGACAAGTAGTATTTATTGTAAGAAATCAAGTGTGGTATGTATGGTAGTCAGCCGGGCTACCATACCAGGCCACCCCACCCACACATAATATTCTATTACATTTAAGCATCCCAGAGCAATAAAATGCATATACAGTTTACTCATTACTTACTTTAAAATATTTGTAGTCTTAATCTAGGGTGAGATGAGTAGCATTATTGTAAGAAATCAAGTGTAGTGTGTATTGTAGTCAGCCGGGCTACCATACCAGGCCAACCCACCCACACATATTCTATGATATTTAAGCTTCCCAGAGCAATAAAATGTATATACTACAGTTCACTCATTACTTACCTTAAAATATTTGTAGTCTCAATGTAGGGTCAGGAGTAAGTAAATGAGATAAAACGAATAAATGAGTGAGAGAAAGAATGAGTGCATGAGAGAGGACAGGCGCAGAGTTACGTAAACAAACCAGGCAAAGGTAAGTTTTGTAAACAAACAAAGTGTACACGTCTGGTTTGTGTACAAGTTACATTGTGTACACGTTGTCTCTACATTGATACGGTAGAATAAATAAAGAAGAACACTCCCATTCTCATGTAACATCATTTTGTGAAGAAATGACACTCTGAGTGAAGGCAATGGAAATAAGTCACTCGGTTTGACTTTTTTGGGTTATCCGGGGTTCTCTACACATATGCTGATATGTATGATAATCTATGTACTATTATTATTATAATAAAAAAGAAGCGCTAAGCCACAAGGGCTATACAGCGCTGCAATAATCTATGTGACTGTATTTGTGTATACCTGAATAAACTTACATACATACAAACGGAATAATTTTCTACAGTTACCCCCAGTAACACATTTTCTCTTATGTTAGATTAGAGAAAATGTTATTTTGGTGACACTTGTACAAGGTATCTGGCTACCACATCTCATATTTATTTATTTATTTATTTATTTATTTATTTATTAATTTGAACATGATACAGAGAAGTACAAGGAATACAATTTTTAAAGTGCAGCATGCCAAAGCCCCTTGTATGCAGAGCATTATGGGCAGGCTTAAAATTAACTAAGCAATGATATATTCAGTGGTACAAAAATTATTGTAAAACAGATAACAATTTAGTACAAATGAGTATTACAAAGACAGGTCATATGGTCATTTACTGTGTTGCTGTGTAATCAGTAGAATGGAGTATTCTGTTAGGTAATGAAGTTAAATAGTAACAAAGTTTGATTGGGTCACAGGTTGACATTTATGAGATACAATAATGAGATACATATATGAGATACAATTTATGAGATACAATTATTCAGTATTTATTTAGTTGTGGGTGAGTAAGTGATATTTGAGAAGAGACTTGAATTTATAAACAGACAGTGTTTCTTTTATATTCACAGGTAATGAATTCCAGATTTTAGGGCCTTTTATGTGCATTGAGTTTTTGCATAGTGTGAGATGGACACGAGGAACATCAAAGAGTGATCTGTGCCTTGTGTTATGGTCATGTGTTCTGTTAAGGTTGGTAAGGAGATGTTTGAGGGGAGGGTTTATGTCAGAGTTAAGTGTTCTATGTATGTAGTAGGTGCAGTAATAAGTATGGATGTTTTGTATTGTGAGTAGGTTCAGAGTTTTGAATATTGGTGGCGTATGCTGCCTGTAGTGGGAATTTGTTATCATTTTGACTGCAGCCTTTTGTTGGGTAATTAATGGTCTGAGATGGTTTATTGTTGTTGAGCCCCATGCACAAATTCCATAGGTGAGATAGGGGTAAATAAGAGAGTGATATAGGGCCAGGAGGGCTGACTGTGGAACATAGTACCGTAATGCTATGCATATAAGTGGCTTTGGCATGCTGCTCTTACCTGTATTTTTTTGTACCTCTGTATGTATGCTCAAATTACTAAATAAATAAATAAATAAATAAATAAATAAATAGTATGCCTATGGTCTTGGAAATTTTTTGGGAAATTTGTTGTATACAGTATGTGTTTATGTTTATTTATTCTATTGTGGGGTGTATTTATCATCTTTATATGTTATGTATCATGTTTATTATATAATTTTGAAAAAAATATCATGGATGGATTAATGAAAATGTGTATATTAACGTAATATACGACATTTAATGAGACTCGGTGATCATTATTATTATTATTATTTCTAATATGGCGTCACTTGTGCAAGTCGTCTGCTACCACATTTCATATTTATGTTTATTTATTCTACTGTGGGGTGTATTTATCATCTTTATATGTTATGTATCGTGTTTATTATATAATTTTGAAAAAATATCATAGATGGATGAATGAAAATATGTATATTAACGTAATATACGACATTTAATGAGACTTGATGATTATTATTATCATTGCTAATATAACGTCTGGAGACATAAGACACTCTTACTGATTTTAATGTGTACCTGCATGCCAGCACAGTATGTAAGTTTATTTAAGTACAGGTATACATAAGTATAATTATCAGAGTAGTATAAATAAAATATGAAATAACTTTTAAAAACACTTAAAATTTTGGAGTTTCATAAGTATAATTATCAGAAATAACTTTTAAAAACACTTAAAATTTTGGAGTTTCCAGACATAATGGAGAGACTTAGTGCTTACGGATCTCACAGAGAATGTAAACAAACCAGGTGGGGCGCGGTGACCGTATTAGAAAGTCAGGTGGGGGGAGCCGTATAGTGAGTTTTGGTCATAATTTGAAATGACCGTATTAGCGGAACGCCGTAAAGCGGGGCCCTACTGTAATAGTGTTTCTTACCTTAAATTGTGGGTGCTGGTGTTTGTTGATGATTGTGATGAGAGTGGAGAGTTATGCTGTGGCCCTACTGGGCTGAGGTAGATGGTAGACGCTCTGGTACTGAAGCCGATGGTTGTACAGTAGGGCCCCACTTATACAGCAGGTTAGGCTCCAGGCTACCGCCGTAAAGCGGAAGTCGCCGTAAAGTGGAACACCCTTTTTTTCCCCTTATAAATGCATACAAAAACAAGATAACAAGTTTACACTAACATATATTAAGTTAGCAATAGAACCAGGCATTAAAAACAATAAAAAAGTAAAATACACACATAGTGCACTTATTACTTACCTTAAAATATTTGTAGTCTTAATCTAGGGTGAGATGAGTAGTACAGTGGAACCTCAAAAATCGAACGTATGATATATCGAACATTTCGAAAATAGGACCATTTTCTCGGACAAACTGTGTCCCTATTATCGAACGCGCCCCTATTTTCGGACCGCCGGGTACGGGACCTGTCTACCACCCGCTCTGTCCACGTTCCCGCGCAGGCGCCGTGAGCAGTCTAGCTTTGTTTATGCTTGAGTGAACACTAACCTGCGCTCTCATTCACGCATTTTACGATTATTTCGTTGTGTTTAGTGCTTGTGGGAGTGTGAAATAAGCTACCATGGGCCCAAAGAAACTTGCTAGTGGTACCCCTGTGGTAAAGAAAGTGAGAAACACCATAGATGTGAAGAAGGAAATAATACAGAAGTATGAGAGTGATGTGAGACTTGTTGAGCTTGCCAGGATGTATGGGAAAAACAAGTCAACCATTGGTTCTATCCTATCAAAGAAAGAACAAATCAAGGAAGCCAATGTTGTGAAAGGTGTTAATATAGGGAGTGGATGAGGTGCCTTCTTCAAAGATTAAGGGGATTTGTGCCAAGTGGAATGATGTCCAAATGTTTGTGCAGAAGTACCACCCTGAGCAAGCTGAAACAAGCCATCTTTGCAACAAGTTCAGTGACAGAACCATGTCCCATTTTAGGGAAATGTTAACCCTTTGACTGTTTCAGGCCCCTTTCTGAAACTGTCATTCTATGTCGCTCAATTTTTGAAAAAAAACAAAATTTATTTTTTCTTATGAAATGATAGAGAATCTTTTCCCGATGGTAATGACACCAAAAGTTCGAAATTTGGTCGAAAACTCATGGAATTATGCTCCCGCGAAGTTAGTGGTCTCGGCGACATATGCATATCGGCGATTTCGCCGACTTTGAGCCCTATTTTCAGCCAATTCCATTGTTCCAGTTGACCAAACTCATAGCTATTTCTTTAGAACTCCATTTTATCTATCAGCTGAGTACAAGAAACCTCCCATTTACTAATTTGGACTACCCAATATGGAGGTCAGAAATTGGCAATTTGGCCAATTTCACGCAAACTAAAAAAGATGCCAATTTCAAAATAGGGTCCAGAATAAACAAGGTAGACATTCGTGGCAATAAAATAACATATCCTCTGTTCATTAGTCACATCTCTAGGCCCCTCTTATATTATTATTGCTTTCTATTTTGATTTTTTATTCATACAAAAAAATACAAAATTTACTGTTATGCAGACTACTGCATAACAGTAATAATATCAGTGCACTAGTGAAAGAATATTAGACTCCCCAGTTGACATGTATTGGACGTGTGGTGTGATTTGTTTACTCCTGAACATTGGTAAAAATCGAACATTTCCGCTACTTTGAGCTCAGTTTCAAGGTCGTTTTCATCGTCTAAGTAATGACAATCATCTCTATTTCTGTAATATGTTTTCCATTTTATCACCTAAGACCATGAAAACGCGAATACAACGATAAATACTATACGAAAATACACCTCAAAGTCGGCGTTTTATTCCAAAAAAACGATCAGAGTTTTTTTTTTCTCATTACGCAATGTGTGCTGCAGGATTTTTTTTATGTGGTGCACACTGACCACACAGACCCATTCTCTCACATGTTGGCCTACCAGCTTTCTCCCGCTTGATTTGAAGCCGCCAGAATTATTGAGTATATATACGTCAGAAACATTGGCTCGTAAGACGTATTTATATGTCGAAAACAGTCAAAGGGTTAAAGAGGCACCAGAAATAGAGGACTGTGGACAGTTATTTTGTGAGACAGGGGTCCAGTAACTCTCAAGCTGGTCCTAGTGGCATTAAAAGACAGAGAAGGGAAGTAACCCCAGAGAGGGATTTACCTGAAGTCCTCATGGAGGGGGATTCTCCTTCCAAACACTAACCCCAACTCCCTCTCTCCTCCTCTCTACCTTCCAGATGCCATCACTAATCTTCAATAAAGATAAGTAAAAATGTTATTTTATATGTATTACTGTACATAATTGAAAACTATAGTATTTGTTGTATGTAAAACTGTAATTAATCTCTATAAAATGTATTTTTTGTGTGAATATTTTTGGGTTTCTGGAATGGATTAATTGTATTTCCATTATTTCTTATGGGAAATATTGCTTCGAATTTCAGACTTTTCGAATTTAGAACTAGCCCATGGAACGGATTAAGTTCGATTTTTGAGGTTCCACTGTATTTATTGTAAGAAATCAAGTGCGGTATATATGGCAGCCAGCCAGACCACCCCACCCACACATACTATTCTATGATATTTAAGCATCCCAAAGTGATAAAATGCATATACAGTTCACTCATTACTTACCTTAAAATATTTGTAGTCTAATGTAGGGTCAGGGGTGAGTAAACGAGATAAAATGAATAAATGAGAGAGAGAATGAGTACATGAGAGAGGACAGGCGGAGTTATGTAAACAAACCAGGCAAACGCACGTTTTATAAACGAGCCAGGCTGAGGTAATTTCACAGCAGCAGCGGCATCCTAGCAGCTCTTATTCTTCAAGAAACCATCGCTTATCAAAGCTTGTGATGGCCTAATTGAAGGTACAACTACATGAACCCATGTAGACCACAAAATGACCCAAGAATACTAAGAATGTAACCCAAATCCTGACAAAATAGAAGATCTAAGGAAGACAGCCCTGCTAACCCAAACACTGCCTCCGATGCCAGACAATCACTTAACCTAAGCTCAGGGAAATCAAGCCTTCTCCGCCATAGCTACACAGTATCTACTTTAGTGATACTATGAAAGGATATCGCAGAAGAAACAACAGCAGTAAGAAAAGAATAATGCCAAGGACCCTAGAACTCAACTTGTCTACCCAGCAGGACGCCGGTGTATCATTAACCCCCCTCACCACCACCACCCAGGTAACAACAACAACAAACATGGCTGACTCCCCCTCCAACTCCACTCCCTTCAAAGGATTCACCCATGATAACTCAGGTATGATTATTCCTGACAATATCAGGGACTACATCGTTGCTCTAGAAAACGAAATCAAAGATATTAAAGCAAGACTTGCGCGACGAGAATCCAAGATAACCAACCTCGAGAACAAGATCCAAAACCTTGAAGAGAAGATTATATTGGGAAGCGCTGACACAGAAAATACTCTGAAAACAGCAATAGCCAGTCACACTGAGCAAATAACAACCCTAAATATGAAGGTTGAAGAAGCAATCAAGGACTGGAATCAGAACATGCACACTCGACTGAATGAATACCTTGATTTCCAAGATGACAAAACTGAACAAGATAAGTTGTCTGATGCAGTTATAATAAACAGCCCTCACATTCCTAGTGACATAACCCAAGAACAGTGCAAAGAAACTGCTATCAGGATAAAACAGGACCACGTAAAAGTTATCGTCCAAAACAATGAAATCAAAGAAACACGTTTGGTAGGAAAACAAGGTAGTAAACACAGTATCATGATCAGACTTCATTCATATGATAAAAGAAAGGACTTAATTAAATCAGCAATTACAATGAAAAATGGAGTGTTCATCATTGAGTGTCTAACGAAAAAACGTCAAAACCTTCTGTTCAGGTTGAGAAAACTTAACCCTTTCAGGGTCCAGAGGCCAAATTTCAAAGTGCGCACCAGGGTTCAAGAATTTTCAAAAAATAATTTTGTCATTTTTTCTTATGAAATCGTAGAGAATCTTTTTCTGAAGGTAATAAAATGAAAAGTACGAAGTTTGATGGAAAATTGACGAAATTATGCTCTCGCTAATTTTGATGTGTCAGCGATATTTACGAGTCGCCGATTTTGCTGACTTTGACTCCCATTTTAGGCCAATTACATTATTCCAGTCAAATTCTTAGCTATTTCACTAGCTATTGAGCACAAGAAATTGCCAAGTCAACTGTTTCAACTACAAAATAAAGTGATCGGAAATTGGTAATTTGGCCAATTTAACACAAGGTTCAAAATACAGTGGACCCCCGCATAACGATTACCTCCGAATGCGACCAATTATGTAAGTGTATTTATGTAAGTGCGTTTGTACGTGTATGTTTGGGGGTCTGAAATGGATTAATCTACTTCACAATATTCCTTATGGGAATAAATTCGGTCAGTACTGGCACCTGAACATACTTATGGAGTGAAAAAATATCGTTAACCGGGGGTCCACTGTATTCCAATTTCAAAATAGGGTCAAGAATAAGCAGTGTAGGTATTCCTGGCACTAAACTAACATTTTCTCTGTTCATTAGTTACATTTTGAGGCTTTACAAATGAATTCCATTTTAATTTTTTATTCGCATGATGAATTTTTATTCCAACCAAAAAGTAGAAGATTTATTGCATGTGGCTTAGCGCTTCTTTTTGATTATAATAATAATACTGTTATGCAATATTGTAATAATTGTATAAATATCATCACCACATTTGTGAATGTATATTAGACCCACCAGCTGGCGTGTATTAGAAGTGTGAGGTTGTTTGTTTGCTCTTGAACATCGGCAAAAATTTAACATTTCCGCTAATTTGAGCTCAGTTTCAAGCCATTTCCAGTGCTAAAACCAATGAAAATCATCTCTATTTCTGTAATATATCTTCCATTCTATCAAATGAGACCAAGAAATCGCAAATACAACTTTAAAAAACATACGAAAAGACACTGCAAAGTCGCTGTTTTAATCGAAAATCACGGTCTCGTTTTTTTTCTCTCATTATGCACTGTTTGCTGCAGGGTTTGTTTTATGTGGTGCACACATACCACATAGATGTATTCTCTCATATCTAGGCCCAAATTTACCACTCACAGCTTATCAGAGTGAGCTGAGCTCATGGCATAGATCTACGGTTTGAACCCTGAATCTAAAGCCGTAGATCTACGGCACGGACCCTGAAAGGGTTATGAAGTCACCTGAGAGTAGTAAGTGATCTTTGTTCATGCGTGCATCAGTTATCATACTTCCTAGGTTTTGACTAAATTGGCTAATGGTTGATTGTGGAACTCTGTAGATGTTTATCACTGTGAGAGGTTTTTGTAGGTATTTGGATTTGAATTTAGCTATTATATATTCCCCATGTTCATCCCTTGTGCAAGTATTAGTGATACATTCTAGTTGGTCTGAGTAGTATATAGCTGTGCCACCCCCTTGTTGGTCTGGCCTACAGTTGTGTATGGCTGTGTAACCAGGAATGGCATAGACATCTGTAGTATCAGGCTTTAGCCAGGTTTCAGTTAGTGTAATGATGGACATATTGGCATGCAAGGAATTTAGTAATGCTAGGAGGTCATCGTAATGCTTGCTTAAAGATCTGATATTGTAGTTAAAGATAGTTATGTTGTTGTTGGCTCTGAGAAGTGCCTTTGATTATTCTGCTGTGTAGTAATTACAGTAACTGTTTGAATCATTTAAGTCATTAAATAAGAGGTTGGTATCAGGATCAATGGTTGTAATCATAAGATTTGTAGTGAATCTATAGTTAGAATTAAGTATAAAACAAAGTAAATATTCTAAAGCTAAAAAAATAGCAACTGAATTATTTAACAAATGTAAAAATAATGAGCTAAGGTAGTTTTTTGAAGCTAAAATAAAGGAGACAATATAAAAGGGACTAAAATAATTTGTGGTGAACAAATAAAGTGATGATCAAATAATGGAGCTTGGGAATATGATAGCAGGTAGTACTTTAAAGGTAATTCTTTAAAGTTAGAATTATAATATAAAATTATAATATAAAAGGGACTAATATAAGTTGTGGTGAACAATAAAGTGGTAAACAAATAATTGCACTAAGGTCTAATATAATGACTTTTGTGGAGTCTATGTTTTGAGCTAGAATGAGCTATCGTACAACTAGATTTAATCTAATAATATAACAATACAAATTAAAAATAGCACCAGTCTCTCACTAGTAATTGCAATATGGTCTAATATAATGAATTTGGTATTGACTATAGTACAACTGAGTTTAATCTAATAATATAAAAATACAAATTAAAAATAGCACCAGTCTCTCACTAGTAATTGCAATATGGTCTAATATAATGAATTTGGTATTGACTATAGTACAACTGAGTTTAATCTAATAATATAAAAAAGGCACAAGACTCTCAATTGTAATTGCACTAAGGTGTTATATAAGTTGTTTACAAGAATTAGAGTATAACTAGATTTAAATTGACAAGATAAAATATACAAGTTAAGGTAGCAAAAGAATAAAAAAAGTAGAAAAAAAATATATGAGGTAGTTGGTACTAGTTAGCAAAAGATAGTTAAGGGCCTTGAACAATAATATAATTGAAATATACACTAATTGCGCACACAATATAGTCACTAGTTGCAGGCAATTTCTTTACCAAATCGTCATGCAACTGCCTAGCCTTTTCACAAATGATCACTTGAGAGATGCTATCTCCTGCTATCTGTTTTTCATTTATCCACACCAATAACAGTCTCTCAACATCTTCTAACACTTGCGGTCACTGTTTCGTAATCACAGTTGCACCTTTTGCAAGAACAGCTTCCTTGATTGCTGTTTTCCTGGTCACTATAGTAGAGATGGTTGATTGGGGTTTACTATACAACCTGGCCAGCTCCGACACAAGCACTCCACTTTCATACTTTGCAATTATCTCTCTCTTCATTTCAATAGTCATCAGCACCTTTTTTCTCGAAGGGTTGGCACTAAAAGCTTTCTTGGGGCCCATGGTGACTTATTTTGCAGAAACAAGCACCAAAAACAGCGATAATATGGAATGTATCGAATGTATCCTTAGATGCGCGCACACTGCCTGACTTGTAAACACTGGCACACACAGGGCAGTTCAGGCCACACATGGACATGTCTCGTACGAATTACATCGAATATCGGGTTTTCGATCAGATACCGAGGCGAAATTTTTGAATTAAAATGCATCGAATACCGGATTTATCGGATTCCGATGCCATCGAATACCGGGGGTCCACTGTACTAGTAATCCTAAAATCTAGTGCCTTCAAATCTAGTAAGAGAAAGCTGGTAGGCCTACATATGAAAGAATGGGTCTATGTGGTCAGTGTGCAAAGTATAAAAAAAATCCTGCAGCACACAGTGCACAATGGGAAAAAGAAAACTCCAACCATGTTTTTGGTTTAAAACAGCGACTCTGCAGTGTATTTTCGTATGCTATTTATTGTTGTATTCTAGTTTTCCTGGTCTTGTTTTATAGAATGGAAGACATATTGCAGAAATTGAGATGATTTTGATTGGTTTCATAAAGAAAAGTACCTTGAAATTGAGCTCAAAATAGCAGAAATGTTCGATTTTTGACAAAGTTCAATACACGGCCCATACACGTCAACTGGTGAGTCTAATATTCTTTCACAAGTGTGCTGATATTATTTATACCATTTCTACACCATTTCTACACTAATGCAGTAGTCTGCATAACAGTAAATCTTCTATTTTTTTGTGAGAATAAAAATTCAAAGTGGAAAGCAAAAGAGATGTAAGAGGGGCCTGGGGACGTGACTAATGAACAGAGAAAATGTTATTTTAGTGCCAGGAATGTCTGTCTTATTTATTCTGAACCCTATTTGGAAATTGGCATCTGAAATTTGTGTGAAATTGGCAAAATTGCCAAATTCTGACCACTTTATTGGATAGTTGAAATCAGTAAATGGGTGGTTTCTTGTACTCATTAGATAGAAAAAAATGGATTTCTAGTGAAATAGATATGATTTTCGTCGACTAGTACACTGGAATTGGCTGAAAATATGGCTCAAATTGGGTGAAATCGCCAATGTGTAAACATTGTCGAGACCGCTAACTTTGCGAGAGCATAATTCCGTAAGTTTTCCATCAAATTTCATACTGTTTGTGTCATTACTAACGGGAAAAGATTCTCTATCATTTCATAAAAAATAATTTTTTTTTTTCCAAAAAAATTTCGACCCTGAGAACGAGTTTAGGAGAGGGCCTCTCGACCCTGAAAGGGTTAAACTGTCCAAACGTAGATCTATAATTTCACTGCTAGAGCTCCAAGCGTAGATCAACGTTTTATTTTTCCTGCCTCCATATTTGACACGAGTGGCCTGAGATGCCCAGTCAGTATAGAATGGGTCTTAACACTCATCATGAGCAGTATTAAAAAAATCTGGGTCCACTTAGTACCTTGTGAGAGCACCAGTTCAACTGAGCACCAGCTAGAGCAAACAGCATGGCAAATACCTAGGATTCACTAATATCATGTCGTATTAACAATCCCCTTTTAAGAGAAAAGTGATGATGACCCAGAATTTTGTGGCTTTGAGATAGATGTGGTTGAGGAAATATCAAAAACCTTAGTAATAACTCATGTGCAACATCTGTGCCACATTCTTTGAATTTTGATACCACTGGTAGTGTCATACTGCCAGAATGTCCCATATCCTATGCTTTAACTAAAGAGAAAGGATTCTGGAATGTGTAATAAGTGTTCAGCAGGCCGGCGGGGTGGGTGGCTGATTGACTTTGGCTGTTTCTATCTCCATCTGTCTGTATCTCTCTCTCTCTATCTCACAGGTACACATAAGTACAGTTATCATTCATAGTGTATATTACCTAGGATAATGCAAAAAAAAAATTCAGACAAAGTGCTATACTGTGCTTGTAGATGTAAGGCATAATAAGCATGACTGGTAAGTAATATGCATTTCTGCTTGTTCAGGAATCAGATGTGACGACTCTGCATCATGTGTAATACCCATTGGTTCGTGAATGGCTCTCTGAGATAGAAAGAGAGAAAGGAAGACAGAGACACAGGCAGATAAGCAGAGACAGAGCGAGACAGACAGATAGATAGACAGACATGCTCACGTGTAACAGTGAAAACAAAGAGAGCCAAGGCAGTGCATGATCATCAAATGTCACTCCACTGCTGCACTGTCAGCAGTGGAGTGACACTCATCTTGCACTGTGCTTCAAGGAGTTCCTTATACTCCAGCATGTCTAAAACATTGCTGGGACCTATAAACACTGTATATAATTCTAGACAATAGTATGTGACCAATTTAGGTAGTAGGTTGGTAGACAGCAACCGCCCAGGGAGGTACTACCGTCCTGTCAAGTGAGTGTAAAATGAAAGCCTGTAATTGTTTTACATGATGGTAGGATTGCTGGTGTCCTTTTTTCTGTTTCATAAACATGCAAGATTTCAGGTACGTCTTGCTACTTCTACTTACACTTAGGTCACACTGCACATACATGTACAAGCATATATATACATACCCCTCAGGGTTTTCTTCTATTTTCTTCCTAGTTCTTGTTCTTGTCTATTTCCTCTTATCTCCATGGGGAAGTGGATCAGAATTCTTCCTCCGTAAGCCATGCGTGTTGTAAGAGGCGACTAAAATGCCAGGAGCAAGGGCCTAGTAACCCCTTCTCCTGTATATATTACTAAATGTAAAAGGAGAAACTTTCGTTTTTCCTTTTGGGCCACCCCGCCTCGGTGGGATACGGCCAATGTGTTGAAAGAAAGAAGTATGTGACCAAGACAGGTTAAAATGTTCACCTGTCACGTGTGTCTGTGACTATTTGATTACTATTTCAGTACCTAATACAGTGGACCCCCGGTTAACGATATTTTTTCACTCCAGAAGTATGTTCAGGTGCCAGTACTGACCGAATTTGTTCCCATAAGAAATATTGTGAAGTAGATTAGTCCATTTCAGACCCCCAAACATACACATACAAACGCACTTACATAAATACACTTACATAATTGGTCACATTCGGAGGTAATCGTTATGCGGGGGTCCACTGTATTAGTGTCAAAACAAAGATTAGCTATAAAATCACAAGAACTACTATAAATTGTAATTATCAAACATAAAAATTATATATATTAAAATAAAAACAAGAATAAAAGGTATTTAGGCAACACTTCTGCAAGCTACAGGACTCAATGTTGCCATCAGGTGAGCATCCAGTGCCAACTTCATGGCCTTATATCTTGGTAGGTACTGACCCTAAAAATTTTACACACAGAAAACTGCCCTCTTTAATTAAAAAAAAAATTCAAAATATTCAGAGTGCTAGCAGTGAAAACGTAGATCTACGTTTGGACAGTTTGAGGGTTAAGCTATTATTTGTTGTTCTTCAAAGCAAGCATCAACATCACAGAGTAAAGGTTACTTACAACATGCCACTGCAACACACACTGAGAGCGCAGCAGTTGTGTAGGGTCAGCACGTAAAGGCTTTTTTCCTGCTATCCGAGCAGAAAACGGAGCATACATAAAAAACAAGGAACGAATAACTGCTGCTCTCAGGCCTTCGGTGTAATCCATGTTCCAGTCTGCAAGTTGTGTTGGTAGCTCAGGCACCCAGGTGTAATGTCTGCAAACACAATGTTCAACTGGTATAAGCACTGCTTGTTTTTTATTTAACACGTCATCCATCTCCCACCAAGGCAGGTGACCCAAAAAGAAGGAAAACCTCGCAAAGAAAGAAAAATCTTTCATCATCATTCAACACTTTCACCATCACTCATTCATAATTACTGTCTTTGCAGAGGTGCTCAGATACGAAAGCTTAGACGTTCCTCCAGACTGCCAATACCCCAAACCCCTCCTTGAAAGTGCAGGCATTGTACTTCCCATTTCCAGGACTCAGGTCCAGCTAACCAGTATTACTCTGCTCATACTCCAACAGCTCATCAAGTCCAAAAAACCATTCATCTCCATTCACTCCTATCTCACACAAACACACATGCTTGTTGGAAGTTCCAGTCCCTCCCCTACAAAATCTCCTTTACCCCCTCCCTCCAACCTTTTTAAGGATGACCCCTACCCTGCCTTCCTTTCCCTACAGATTTATATGCTCTCCAAGTCATTCTACTTTGTTCCATTCTCTCTAAATGACCAAACCACTTCAATAACCCCTCTTCAGCCCTCTGACTATTATGTACATTTTTTTTGTTTTAACTCACCGGCCATCTCCCACCAAGACAACATAACTTAAAAAAAGAAGAAATTCTTTCATAAAGTTTTTCTTCCTCTTATATTTAGTAGTTTATACAGGAGGAGTTACTAGCCCCTTACTCCCGGCATTTTAGTCGCCTCTTACAACATGCATAGCTTACATCGGAAGGAGTCTTCACCACTTCCCCATAGAGATGTGTACACATTTTTTTTTTTCAACAAACTGGCCATATCCCACCAAGGTAAGGTGACCTAAAAAGAAAAACAAAAGGTTTTCTTTATAAATTTAGTTATGTATACAGGAGAAGGGGTTACAAGCCCCTTGCTCCCGGCATTTTAGTGTCCTCTTATGACACGCACGACTTACGGAGGAAGAATTCTGTTCTACTTCCCCATGAAGATAAGAGGAAATAAACAAGAACAAGAACTAGTAAGAAAATAGAAGAAAACCCAGAGGGATGTGTATATATAAGCTTGTACATGCATATGTAGTGTGACCTAAGTATAAACAGAAGTAGCAAGATGTACCTGAAATCTTGCATGTTTATGAGACGGAAAGACACCAGCAATCTTACCTTTATGTAAAACAATTACAGGCTTTCATTTTACATTCACTTGGCAGGACGGTAGTACCTTCCTGGGTGGTTGTTGTCGACCAACCTACTACCTAGTACGTACATATATAACCTACGAAAATACACTTCCCCTCGCTCACAAACACAGGCATAGAATAGTGCCCCAAAACTTATATTTCCACTCTATAATCAATGTTTATTCTTGCATGTTTACACAACTAATACTTCACTTTTCCTATATTTACCCATACATTACATAACCTGTGCCTGGGGATTCACTTCAACAATCCATCTCAAACTAATCATCACTCAACAAAAGGCAGCTGTCAGAAACACCCCACACTCTTATAAAAATAATACATAGACACGCACATGCATATATATATATATACATACATCTAGGTTTTTCTCCTTTTTCTAAATAGCTCTTGTTCTTTTTATTTCTTCTATTGTCCATGGGGAAGTGGAAAAGAATCTTTCCTCCGTAAGCCATGCGTGTCGTATGAGGCGACTAAAATGCCGGGAGCAATGGGCTAGTAACCCCTTCTCCTGTATACAATTACTAAAAAAGAGAAGAAGAAAAACTTTATAAAACTGGGTTGCTTAAATGTGCGTGGATGTAGTGCGGATGACAAGAAACAGATGATTGCTGATGTTATGAATGAAAAGAAGTTGGATGTCCTGGCCCTAAGCGAAACAAAGCTGAAGGGGGTAGGAGAGTTTCAGTGGGGGGAAATAAATGGGATTAAATCTGGAGTATCTGAGAGAGTTAGAGCAAAGGAAGGGGTAGCAGTAATGTTAAATGATCAGTTATGGAAGGAGAAAAGAGAATATGAATGTGTAAATTCAAGAATTATGTGGATTAAAGTAAAGGTTGGATGCGAGAAGTGGGTCATAATAAGCGTGTATGCACCTGGAGAAGAGAGGAATGCAGAGGAGAGAGAGAGATTTTGGGAGATGTTAAGTGAATGTATAGGAGCCTTTGAACCAAGTGAGAGAGTAATTGTGGTAGGGGACTTGAATGCTAAAGTAGGAGAAACTTTTAGAGAGGGTGTGGTAGGTAAGTTTGGGGTGCCAGGTGTAAATGATAATGGGAGCCCTTTGATTGAACTTTGTATAGAAAGGGGTTTAGTTATAGGTAATACATATTTTAAGAAAAAGAGGATAAATAAGTATACACGATATGATGTAGGGCGAAATGACAGTAGTTTGTTGGATTATGTATTGGTAGATAAAAGACTGTTGAGTAGACTTCAGGATGTACATGTTTATAGAGGGGCCACAGATATATCAGATCACTTTCTAGTTGTAGCTACACTGAGAGTAAAAGGTAGATGGGATACAAGGAGAATAGAAGCATCAGGGAAGAGAGAGGTAAAGGTTTATAAACTAAAAGAGGAGGCAGTTAGGGTAAGATATAAACAGCTATTGGAGGATAGATGGGCTAATGAGAGCATAGGCAATGGGGTCGAAGAGGTATGGGGTAGGTTTAAAAATGTAGTGTTAGAGTGTTCAGCAGAAGTTTGTGGTTACAGGAAAGTGGGTGCAGGAGGGAAGAGGAGCGATTGGTGGAATGATGATGTAAAGAGAGTAGTAAGGGAGAAAAAGTTAGCATATGAGAAGTTTTTACAAAGTAGAAGTGATGCAAGGAGGGAAGAGTATATGGAGAAAAAGAGAGAAGTTAAGAGAGTGGTGAAGCAATGTAAAAAGAGAGCAAATGAGAGAGTGGGTGAGATGTTATCAACAAATTTTGTTGAAAATAAGAAAAAGTTTTGGAGTGAGATTAACAAGTTAAGAAAGCCTAGAGAACAAATGGATTTGTCAGTTAAAAATAGGAGAGGAGAGTTATTAAATGGAGAGTTAGAGGTATTGGGAAGATGGAAGGAATATTTTGAGGAATTGTTAAATGTTGATGAAGATAGGGAAGCTGTGATTTCGTGTATAGGGCAAGGAGGAATAACATCTTGTAGGAGTGAGGAAGAGTCAGTTGTGAGTGTGGGGGAAGTTCGTGAGGCAGTAGGTAAAATGAAAGGGGGTAAGGCAGCCGGGATTGATGGGATAAAGATAGAAATGTTAAAAGCAGGTGGGGATATAGTTTTGGAGTGGTTGGTGCAATTATTTAATAAATGTATGGAAGAGGGTAAGGTACCTAGGGATTGGCAGAGAGCATGCATAGTTCCTTTGTATAAAGGCAAAGGGGATAAAAGAGAGTGCAAAAATTATAGGGGGATAAGTCTGTTGAGTGTACCTGGTAAAGTGTATGGTAGAGTTATAATTGAAAGAATTAAGAGTAAGACGGAGAATAGGATAGCAGATGAACAAGGAGGCTTTAGGAAAGGTAGGGGGTGTGTGGACCAGGTGTTTACAGTGAAACATATAAGTGAACAGTATTTAGATAAGGCTAAAGAGGTCTTTGTGGCATTTATGGATTTGGAAAAGGCGTATGACAGGGTGGATAGGGGGGCAATGTGGCAGATGTTGCAAGTGTATGGTGTAGGAGGTAGGTTACTGAAAGCAGTGAAGAGTTTTTACGAGGATAGTGAGGCTCAAGTTAGAGTATGTAGGAAAGAGGGGAATTTTTTCCCAGTAAAAGTAGGCCTTAGACAAGGATGTGTGATGTCACCGTGGTTGTTTAATATATTTATAGATGGGGTTGTAAGAGAAGTAAATGCGAGGGTCTTGGCAAGAGGCGTGGAGTTAAAAGATAAAGAATCACACACAAAGTGGGAGTTGTCACAGCTGCTCTTTGCTGATGACACTGTGCTCTTGGGAGATTCTGAAGAGAAGTTGCAGAGATTGGTGGATGAATTTGGTAGGGTGTGCAAAAGAAGAAAATTAAAGGTGAATACAGGAAAGAGTAAGGTTATGAGGATAACAAAAAGATTAGGTGATGAAAGATTGAATATCAGATTGGAGGGAGAGAGTATGGAGGAGGTGAACGTATTCAGATATTTGGGAGTGGACGTGTCAGCGGATGGGTCTATGAAAGATGAGGTGAATCATAGAATTGATGAGGGAAAAAGAGTGAGTGGTGCACTTAGGAGTCTGTGGAGACAAAGAACTTTGTCCTTGGAGGCAAAGAGGGGAATGTATGAGAGTATAGTTTTACCAACGCTCTTATATGGGTGTGAAGCGTGGGTGATGAATGTTGCAGCGAGGAGAAGGCTGGAGGCAGTGGAGATGTCATGTCTGAGGGCAATGTGTGGTGTGAATATAATGCAGAGAATTCGTAGTTTGGAAGTTAGGAGGAGGTGCGGGATTACCAAAACTGTTGTCCAGAGGGCTGAGGAAGGGTTGTTGAGGTGGTTCGGACATGTAGAGAGAATGGAGCGAAACAGAATGACTTCAAGAGTGTATCAGTCTGTAGTGGAAGGAAGGCGGGGTAGGGGTCGGCCTAGGAAGGGTTGGAGGGAGGGGGTAAAGGAGGTTTTGTGTGCGAGGGGCTTGGACTTCCAGCAGGCATGCGTGAGCGTGTTTGATAGGAGTGAATGGAGACAAATGGTTTTTAATACTTGACGTGCTGTTGGAGTGTGAGCAAAGTAACATTTATGAAGGGATTCAGGGAAACCGGCAGGCCGGACTTGAGTCCTGGAGATGGGAAGTACGGTGCCTGCACTCTGAAGGAGGGGTGTTAATGTTGCAGTTTAAAAACTGTAGTGTAAAGCACCCTTCTGGCAAGACAGTGATGGAGTGAATGATGGTGAAAGTTTTTCTTTTTCGGGCCACCCTGCCTTGGTGGGAGTCGGCCGGTGTGATAATAATAATAAAAAATATAATAATAATAATAATCTTTATTTCTACAAGTTTGGAGGGATATGTTGTGTATCTTTATACGTATATGCTTCTAAACTGTTGTGTTCTGAGCACCTCTGCAAAAACAGTGATTGTGTGTGAGTGTGGTGAAAGTGTTGAATGATGATGAAAGTATTTTCTTTTTGGGGATTTTCTTTCTTTTTTGGGTCACCCTGCCTCGGTGGGTCACCCTGCCTCAGTGGGTCACCCTGCCTCGGTGGAAGACGGCCAACTTGTTGAAAAAAAAAAAAAATTCTACAAGTGTCCAAGATACAACTTACACAGCCATAGCTGACATAAATGACAAGGTATACGGAAAGCAACTTAGGTTGATTTTGTCCCCAGAATACAACCCACACCTATTGACTAACACTCGGATACCTTCTTACTGCCAGATGAACAGTGCCAACAACAGGTATCTTTAGTAGTTGTAGTCTTAGTTTAAGTCTGTCAGAAATGGTGTGCAATGCACACCATTTTGTAATCATAATTATTATAATTGTTATTATTATTATTGTTATTGAGATAAGTTCCACCAAGATCAATCATGTAATGTCTGGTGTTCCTCCTCCTCTGGGGGGTGGGGGCTGCAAACTGCTGCCTGGGGCAGCATGAACTACACTGAAGACTTATGTTGTGCTAGGAATGCAAGGAATAAAAATGGGCCTATGCCAGACAGCCATCCCAGAAAAGTTCTGACTTGATTGATTTCTAGAACATCAGTGCAATCAGTAGGACCTGGATGCTCAGTCCATGATTAGCTATGTAGTGTTAACACCATACAGTTATGGTATAATTTTATACAATAAGTTCATGAATAAAAGGTAGTAGGTTGGTAGACAGCAACTGCCCAGGGAGGTACTACCGTCCTGCCAAGTGAGTGTAAAATGGAAGCTTGTAATTGTTTTACATGATGGTAGGATTGCTAGTGTCTTTTTTTCTGTCTCATAAACATGCAAGATTTCAGGTACGTCTTGCTACTTCTACTTACACTTAGGTCACACTACACTTGCATGTACAAGTGCATATATGCACCCCCTCTGGGTTTTCTTCTATTTTCTTACTAGTTCTTGTTCTTGTTTATTTCCTCTTATCTCCATGGGGAAGTGGAACAGTATTCTTCCTCCATAAGCCATGCATGCCATAAGAGGCGACTAAAATGCTGGGAACAAGGGGCTAGTAACCCCTTCTCCTGTATAAATTACTAAAGTTAAAAAGAGAAACTTTTGTTGTTGTTTATGGGCCAGCCAGCCTTGGTGGGATATGGCAGGTGCGTTGAAAGAAAGAAGTTGATGAGTGCTTGAACTGCTGACTTGAACAATATTTTATTATTGTGAATTGTGAATCATTTAAGCTTAATTCTAAGTAATGGAGAAGTTTGTATGTGGATGCAAGAGAAAAAATAGAGATAAAATGAAGCTACTGGTATTTGTACTGAAGATAGGCCAGACAGAGTAGCTCACATAAACAGAATATTTATAACAATACAACTCTGGGTATGTAAAAGGTGAAAATTAAAGGTGAATAAAGAAAAAACCAAGTGATCAAAGTAACAAAAAGTTTAAATAATGAAAACTTGAACATCAGACTGAAGGAGGAAAGTGAATCTATTAAGACATATCAGCAGGTGGGTCTATGAAAGATGGGTTCAACCATAGAAAAGATGAGGGGGAGAAAGATAGGCAGTGTGTTGAGGCATCTATGGAAAGAAAGTTTATCTATGGAGGCAAAAAAAAAAAAAAAAATGTACAAGAGTTTAATGTTACTAACACTTTCATATGGGTGTGAGTCATGGGTTTTGAATGTTGGAGCAACAAGGGGCCTAGAGGTAGTGGAGATGTTATGCTTAAGAGCAAAGTGTGCCATAAATATCATATACAGAATTTGGAGCACATAAGTTAAAAGGTGATGTGGAGTAAACAAAGATATAATTAACCCTTACACTGACCAGGCTCTGAAATTAATACTGTTCCTAGTGTTCACTTTTTAAAAAAAAAATTCTTCTGAAATGGTAGAGAATCTTTTTCTAAAGGTAAGTAAGAAATTTGATGGAAAATTTAGGGAATTATGCAGGTGCAAAGTTAGCGATCTGCAAGCAATTTGTGCATCAGTGATTTTGCCCATTCTGAGTCCTATTTTAAATCAATTCTATTACTCAGGCAACTAAATTCTTAGCTATTTCTCTAGTATGACTTCCATCCTGTCAGCTGAGCAAAAGAAACTGCCCATTCAACTATTATAAGTACCTTATAAAGTGTACAGAAGTCAGTAATTTGGCCAAATTTACACAAAATTTGCAAAATACCAATTTAGAAATAAAAGTGCAAAATAACAATGAAGACATTCCTTGGACTAAAACAACATTTTCTCTTTTCATAAAGCATGTCCCCAGGCCTCTCCTACATTACATTTGCCTTCCATTTTGAATTCATAATCGCACAAAAACAGATTCACTCTATTTCCCAGATAATAAAATATAACCAGGCAAGATTTTTCATGGTTTACAGCATCTCAGTAATCGAATCAGACATATTAAAAACCCATAAAACAGACTGGGGGGTGCAGGGGGTTTTACCTACCCTTAGGAAAAATCAGCAAAAATAATTTTTGCTACTTTGAGTCCAATTTCAAGCTACTTCCGATCCTGAACTAACCAAAATCATCTCCATTTCAGTATTGGTCGGCCATCACTAATCCAGCATCATCGGGATCTGTAGGGTGCCGGATTAGTGATTTTGCTGGATTACAGATTGCTTAGGTTAGAATACACTTAACCCAAAGGCAATATTTACGCATTGGCGATTTCACCCATTTTACGCCCTATTTTTGGCCCATTCCATTGTTCTAGCCTACCAAACTCATAGCTATTTCTTTAGTATTCCTTCTATTCTGTTGACTGAGTACAAGAAACTGCCCATTCACCTATTTCAACTTCCCAATAAAGTGGTCAGAAATTGATAATTTGGCCAATTTCACACAAATTTCAAAAGATGCCAATTTCAAAAGAGGGTCCAGAATAAACAATACAGGCATTCCTAGCACTAAAGTAACATTTTCTCTGTTCATTAGTCATGTCTCCAGGCTCCTCTTATATTATGCTTGCTTTCCATTTTGAATTTTTTAGTCACAAAACAATAGAAGACATTATTGTAATAATTGCATAAATAATGTCATGATAGTAAATGCACACTGTAACCTTGCAAAGAAATTAAATCTTTATCTTTATCTTTCAGGGCAACCCATTAGTGACTGCGTATTAGACCAGCCAATTGGATGATGACATCATTTGTTTACTCTTGAACACTGGCAAAAATCAACATTTCCGCTACTTTGAGCTCAATTTTAAGGTACTTTCCGGCGTGAAACCAATCAAAATTATATCTATTTCTGCAATGTATCTTTCATTCTATCAAATGAGACCAAAAAAATGAGAATACAACCATATAAACCATATGAAAATACACCGCAGAGTCGGGTTTACACCATAAACATGGTCGCAGTATTTTTCTAATTATGCTCTGCCTGCTGCAGGATTTTTTATGTAGTGCACACTTACCACAGACCTATTCTCTAGTACATAGGCCCAAATTTACCAGTCACAGCTAATCTGAGTGAGCTGAGCTCATGGTGACCGATAGTAGCTTCAAAGCCACTTTATCTTTTATGGACACTGTACAATGTATGTGCTTTACACAATGAGAAGCATTTCTTTTACTCATTGGAACTGTTCCTAGGGCTAAGAGTGGGCAGATTATAGCAATAAATGGAGAAAGAAATTGGAATGACTTATGCAGCAAGTAGTGCCACCAAACAGTAGAGGCAGGTTGGTGTGGCAACCCCGAAAATTTGAAATTATGCTAGCCGAAATTTGTGCCGGATTACTGATGGAACCAGACTACTGACTGCCAGATTAGTGATGGCCAACCTGTAGTGTATATTCCATTCAATCAAATGTTACCAAAAAATGGACAATAAAGCCATAAAAACCATCCTAGAAAACACCTCAAAATTGTAATTTTAAACCAAACACAAAATCACAATTTTACTTTTCCCACCATAAACCATGTGGAGCAGGATTTTTTTATACTGTGTACACTTTCCACACAAACCTATTCTCTCATAACTTGGTCAGAATTTACCACTCACAGTTTATCTTAGTGTGTTAAGCTTATGACGTAGAACTACATGAGGGATGCTGGCCTCAATTACATTGTTATATGTGACAGCTAATGAACTGAAAAGATTAAGAGATGAGGAAGGGTTGTTGACATGGTATGAGCATGCAAAGAGAATCGAAAAGGACAGGTTGAAGGGAGCAGCAGATGAGATCAGCACAGGAATGGTTGGAGGGACAGGGGGAAAAAAAAAAAAAAAAAAAGGCTTTAACGCCTTAACTGTCCAAATGTAGATCTACATTCTCTCATCCAGTGCTCCAAATATTTTGAAAAAAAAAAAAAATTTTTTTTTTTTAATAAAGAGGACATTTATTTACATAATGTAAAAAAAAAATTTAGTCATTACTTACAAAGATACAGTGGACCCTCACATAACGCTATTAATCCGTTCCTGAGAGCTCAATGTTATGCGAACTTATCGTTATGTGAATTAACCCTTTGACTGTTTTCGACGTATAAATACGTCTTACGAGCCAATGTTTCTGACGTATATATACTCAATAATTCTAGCGGCTTCAAATCAAGTGGGAGAAAGCTGGTAGGCCCACATGTGAGAGAATGGGTCTGTGTGGTCAGTGTGCACCACATAAAAAAAATCCTGCAGCACACATTGCGTAATGAGAAAAAAAAAACTCTGATCGTTTTTTTTGGAATAAAATGCCGACTTTGAGGTGTATTTTCGTATAGTATTTATCGTTGTATTCGCGTTTTCATGGTCTTAAGTGATAAAATGGAAAACATATTACAGAAATAGAGATGATTGTCATTACTTTTACGATGAAAACGACCTTGAAACTGAGCTCAAAGTAGCAGAAATGTTCGATTTTTACCAATGTTCAAGAGTAAATAAATCACACCACACGTCCAATACACGTCAACTAGAAAGGGGTTTAGTTATAGGTAATACATATTTTAAGAAAAAGAGGATAAATAAGTATACACGATATGATGTAGGGCGAAATGACAGTAGTTTGTTGGATTATGTATTGGTAGATAAAAGACTGTTGAGTAGACTTCAGGATGTACATGTTTATAGAGGGGCCACAGATCACTTTCTAGTTGTAGCTACACTGAGAGTAAAAGGTAGATGGGATACAAGGAGAATAGAAGCATCAGGGAAGAGAGAGGTGAAGGTTTATAAACTAAAAGAGGAGGCAGTTAGGGTAAGATATAAACAGCTATTGGAGGATAGATGGGCTAATGAGAGCATAGGCAATGGGGTCGAAGAGGTATGGGGTAGGTTTAAAAATGTAGTGTTAGAGTGTTCAGCAGAAGTTTGTGGTTACAGGAAAGTGGGTGCAGGAGGGAAGAGGAGCGATTGGTGGAATGATGATGTAAAGAGAGTAGTAAGGGAGAAAAAGTTAGCATATGAGAAGTTTTTACAAAGTAGAAGTGATGCAAGGAGGGAAGAGTATATGGAGAAAAAGAGAGAAGTTAAGAGAGTGGTGAAGCAATGTAAAAAGAGAGCAAATGAGAGAGTGGGTGAGATGTTATCAACAAATTTTGTTGAAAATAAGAAAAAGTTTTGGAGTGAGATTAACAAGTTAAGAAAGCCTAGAGAACAAATGGATTTGTCAGTTAAAAATAGGAGAGGAGAGTTATTAAATGGAGAGTTAGAGGTATTGGGAAGATGGAAGGAATATTTTGAGGAATTGTTAAATGTTGATGAAGATAGGGAAGCTGTGATTTCGTGTATAGGGCAAGGAGGAATAACATCTTGTAGGAGTGAGGAAGAGCCAGTTGTGAGTGTGGGGGAAGTTCGTGAGGCAGTAGGTAAAATGAAAGGGGGTAAGGCAGCCGGGATTGATGGGATAAAGATAGAAATGTTAAAAGCAGGTGGGGATATAGTTTTGGAGTGGTTGGTGCAATTATTTAATAAATGTATGGAAGAGGGTAAGGTACCTAGGGATTGGCAGAGAGCATGCATAGTTCCTTTGTATAAAGGCAAAGGGGATAAAAGAGAGTGCAAAAATTATAGGGGGATAAGTCTGTTGAGTGTACCTGGTAAAGTGTATGGTAGAGTTATAATTGAAAGAATTAAGAGTAAGACGGAGAATAGGATAGCAGATGAACAAGGAGGCTTTAGGAAAGGTAGGGGGTGTGTGGACCAGGTGTTTACAGTGAAACATATAAGTGAACAGTATTTAGATAAGGCTAAAGAGGTCTTTGTGGCATTTATGGATTTGGAAAAGGCGTATGACAGGGTGGATAGGGGGGCAATGTGGCAGATGTTGCAAGTGTATGGTGTAGGAGGTAGGTTACTGAAAGCAGTGAAGAGTTTTTACGAGGATAGTGAGGCTCAAGTTAGAGTATGTAGGAAAGAGGGAAATTTTTTCCCAGTAAAAGTAGGCCTTAGACAAGGATGTGTGATGTCACCGTGGTTGTTTAATATATTTATAGATGGGGTTGTAAGAGAAGTAAATGCGAGGGTTTTGGCAAGAGGCGTGGAGTTAAAAGATAAAGAATCACACACAAAGTGGGAGTTGTCACAGCTGCTCTTTGCTGATGACACTGTGCTCTTGGGAGATTCTGAAGAGAAGTTGCAGAGATTGGTGGATGAATTTGGTAGGGTGTGCAAAAGAAGAAAATTAAAGGTGAATACAGGAAAGAGTAAGGTTATGAGGATAACAAAAAGATTAGGTGATGAAAGATTGAATATCAGATTGGAGGGAGAGAGTATGGAGGAGGTGAACGTATTCAGATATTTGGGAGTGGACGTGTCAGCGGATGGGTCTATGAAAGATGAGGTGAATCATAGAATTGATGAGGGAAAAAGAGTGAGTGGTGCACTTAGGAGTCTGTGGAAACAAAGAACTTTGTCCTTGGAGGCAAAGAGGGGAATGTATGAGAGTATAGTTTTACCAACGCTCTTATATGGGTGTGAAGCGTGGGTGATGAATGTTGCAGCGAGGAGAAGGCTGGAGGCAGTGGAGATGTCATGTCTGAGGGCAATGTGTGGTGTGAATATAATGCAGAGAATTCGTAGTTTGGAAGTTAGGAGGAGGTGCGGGATTACCAAAACTGTTGTCCAGAGGGCTGAGGAAGGGTTGTTGAGGTGGTTCGGACATGTAGAGAGAATGGAGCGAAACAGAATGACTTCAAGAGTGTATCAGTCTGTAGTGGAAGGAAGGCGGGGTAGGGGTCGGCCTAGGAAGGGTTGGAGGGAGGGGGTAAAGGAGGTTTTGTGTGCGAGGGGCTTGGACTTCCAGCAGGCATGCGTGAGCGTGTTTGATAGGAGTGAATGGAGACAAATGGTTTTTAATACTTGACGTGCTGTTGGAGTGTGAGCAAAGTAACATTTATGAAGGGATTCAGGGAAACCGGCAGGCCGGACTTGAGTCCTGGAGATGGGAAGTACAGTGCCTGCACTCTGAAGGAGGGGTGTTAATGTTGCAGTTTAAAAACTGTAGTGTAAAGCACCCTTCTGGCAAGACAGTGATGGAGTGAATGATGGTGAAAGTTTTTCTTTTTCGGGCCACCCTGCCTTGGTGGGAATCGGCCGGTGTGATAATAAAAAAAAAAAATAAAAATAGGGAGTCTAATATTCTTTCACTAGTGCACTGATATTATTTATACCATCTTTACAATACTGCAGTCGTCTGCATAACAGTAAATTTTGTATTTTTTTGTATGAATAAAAAATCAAAATAGAAAGCAATAATAATATAAGAGGGGCCTAGAGATGTGACTAATGAACAGAGCATATGTTATTTTAGTGCCACGAATGTCTACCTTGTTTATTCTGGACCCTATTTTGAAATTGGCATCTTTTTTATTTTGCGTGAAATTGGCCAAATTGCCAATTTCTGACCACCATATTGGGTAGTCCAAATTAGTAAATGGGAGGTTTCTTGTACTCAGCTGATAGATAAAATGGAGTTCTAAAGAAATAGCTATGAGTTTGGTCAACTGGAACAATGGAATTGGCTGAAAATAGGGCTCAAAGTCGGCGAAATCGCCGATACGCATATGTCGCCGAGACCGCTAACTTCGCGGGAGCATAATTCCACGAGTTTTCGACCAAATTTCGAACTTTTGGTGTCATTACCATCGGGAAAAGATTCTCTATCATTTCATAAGAAAAAATAATTTTTTTTTTTTTCAAAAATTGAGCGACATAGAATGACAGTTTCAGAGAGGGGCCTGAAACAGTCAAAGGGTTAATTTTTCCCATAAGAAATAATGGAAATCAAATTAATCCATTCCTGACACCCAAAAGTATGAAAAAAAAAAAATTTTACCACATGAAATATTAATTTTAATACACACAAACTGAAGAAGACATGCACAGTTACATGACACTTACCTTTATTGAAGATCTGGTGATGATTGATGGGATGGGAGGAGGGGAGAGCGTTGATGGTCTTAGTGTTTAGAAGGGGAATCCCCTTCCATTAGGACTTGAGGTAGCAAGTCCTTTTCCGGGGTTACTTCCCTTCTTCTTTTAATGCCACTAGGACCAGCTTCAGAGTCACTGGACTTCTGTCGCACAACGTATATGTCCATAGAGGTCTGTACCTCTCGTTCCTTTATGACTTTCCTAAAGTGGTTCACAGCATTGTCAGTGTACAGGTTGCCAACACGGCTTGCAACAGCTGTCTGAGGGTGATTTTCATCCATGAAGGTTTGCACTTTAAGCCACATTGCACAGATTTCCTTAATCTTTGAAGTAGGCAACTTCTTCAATTTCTCTCTCCCCTCCTCTGAAGCAGTTTCCTCAGGTGTGGCCTCTTGCCGTTGAAGATGATCTAGCAGCTCATCAGTGGTTAGTTCTTCATTGTCCTCCTCCACCAACTCTTCCACATCCTCCCCACTAACCTCCAACCCCAAGGACTTCCCCAATGCCACAATTGATTCCTCAACTGGCATACGCCTCTCAGGGTTAGCCTCAAATCCTTCAAAATTCCTTTGGTCTACACATTCTAGCCACAGTTTCTTCCAAGCAGAGTTCAAGGTCCTCTTAGTCACTCCCTCCCAAGCCTTACCTATAAGGTTTACACAATTGAGGATATTAAAGTGATCTCTCTAAAACTCTCTTAGAGTCAATTGAGTTTCTGAGGTCACTACAAAGCACCTTTCAAACAGAGCTTTTGTGTACAGTTTTTTGAAGCTTGCAATAACCTGCTGGTCCATGGGCTGCAGGAGAGGAGTGGTATTAGGAGGCAAAAACTTCACCTTAATGAAGCTCATGTCCCCACAAAGTCGCTCTGCAAAGTCTGTAGGATGACCAGGGGCGCTGTCTAACACCAGGAGGCACTTAAGGTCTAATTTCTTTTCAGTTAGGTAATTTTTCACATTGGGGCAAATGCTTGGTGTAACCAGTCATAGAAAAAGTCCCTAGTGACCCATGCCTTACTGTTTGCCCTCCACAGCACACACAAATTAGCCTTGAGGATATTCTTTTGCCCGAACGCTATGGGAGTTTCAGAGTGATACACTAATAAAGGCTTCACTTTGCAATCACCACTAGCATTGGCACACATTAACAGAGTAAGCCTGTCTTTCATAGGCTTATGTCCTGGGAATGCCTTTTCCTCCTCAGTAATGTAGGTCCTGCTTGGCATTTTCTTCCAAAACAGGCCTGTTTCGTCACAATTAAACATTTGTTCAGGTTTCAGTCCTTCACTGTTTATGTACTCCTTGAATTCCTGCACATATTTTTCAGCTGCTTTGTGGTCCGAACTGGCAGCCTCACCATGCCTTATCACACTATGTATGCCACTACGCTTCTTAAATCTCTCAAACCAACCTTTGCTGGCCTTAAATTCACTCACATCATCACTAGTTGCATGCATTTTTCTAATTAAATCCTCATGCAACTTCCTAGCCTTTTCACTTATGATCGCTTGAGAGATGCTATCTCCTGCAATCTGTTTTTCGTTTATCCACACCAATAAGAGTCTCTCAACATCTTCTATCACTTGCGATCTCTGTTTCGAAAACACAGTTGCACCTTCGGCATGAACAGCTTCCTTGATTGCCGTTTTCTTGGACACAATAGTAGCGATGATTGATTGGGGTTTACTATACAACCTGGCCAGCTCGGAGACACGTACTCCACTTTCATACTTAGCAATGATCTCTTTCTTCATCTCTACAGTAATTCTTACCCTTATTCCTGTAGGGTTGGTACTAGAAGCTTTCTTTGGGCCCATGGTCACTTATTTTGCAGATGAAATCACCAAAAACGCTGTAATAATACAAAATGTTCCGATTGTATGCTTGGATGTTACCGCGGAGGCTGGCTTGTAAACAATGTCACCGGCGGAACATGTGAGGCTGGCTCAGGCTGCACATTAGACGCGTCTCGGACGAACAGCTTTGAGCGAGTTTTTTAGCGGTATGCGAGGCAAAATTTTAGCGATAAAATGTATCGGTATGCGGATTTAACGTTATGTGATGCCAAAGGTATGCGAGGGTCCACTGTATAAGGCCACAAAGCTGGTGCTTGTCACTCACCTGACGGCACCATGAGACACTGCTGCTTGCAGAAGTGTTGCTGATATACCTTTTTTTCTCATTTTTTCAATTTATATAATTTTTATGTTCTGATAATTACAATTTGTAGTAGTTACTGTATTGTGATTTTATAGCCATTAATATTTGATACTGAAATAGTACTCAAATAGTCACAAACACAGTGATAGGTGAACATTTTCACCTACCTTACTCACACATTACTGTCTAGAAATATATACATAGTATTTATAGGTCCCAGCAATGTTTTGGACGCACGAGAGTAAGACGAGTGTCCTCCACTGCTGACAGTGCAGCAATGGAGTGATATTTGTTTTCACTGTTACACATAACTTTCTTTGTTTTCACTGTTACACATAACTTGTCTATCTGTCTGTCTGTCTGTCTGTTGGTCTGTGCCTGTCTGTTTGTCTGTGTCTGTATCTAGCTCTGTTTCTGTTTATCTCTGTCTCCTCTTATCTGTCTGCTTGTCTCTCTTTCTGTCTCAGAGAGTGGCTCAAGAACCAACAGGTATTGCACAACGATGCAGAGTCGTCACATCTGATTCCTGAACAAGTGAAAATGTGTATTACTTGCCAGTCATGTTTATTATACCTCAGATCTACAAGCACAGTATAGCACTTTGTCTAGATCTTTTGGGTTATCCTAGGTAATTTACAATATGAATAATAACTGTATTTAAGTGTATCTGTGAGACAGAGATAGGGATAGAAAGAGACAGAGATAGATACAGACAGATGGAGATAGAGACAGACGAAGTCAATCAGCCAGCCAGCCACCCAGCCAGCTGGCCTACCAAACATGTATTATATATGTTCCTGAATTGTTTTTCTTTACTTAGAGCATAGGTTATAGGGCATTCTGACACGATGACACTACCAGTGGTATCAAAAATGACAGGATGTTACACAAATGTTGCACATGGGTTACTATTGAGGTTTTTGATATTTCCTCGACCACTTGTAGCCACATCCATCTCAAAGCCACTAAACTCAGAGTCAGCATCACTTTCTTCTTAAAAGGGGAGTGTTAATATGACATGGCATCAGTGAATCCCTGGTGCTGGCTCTAGCTGGCGCTCAATTGAACTAGTGCTCCCACAAGGTATTAAGTGGTTCCAAATATTTTTTTAATACTGCACACGCTAAGTGTTAACTCTTTCAGGGTTTCTGACGTACTAGTGTGGCTTACACACCAGGGTTATTGACATAACAGTACGCCTAAATTCTAGCGCTTTCAAATCTACTGAGAGAAGGCTGGTAGGCCTACATATGAAAGAATGGGTCTATGTGGTCTCAGTGTGCACAGTATAAAAAAAATCCTGCAGTACACAGTGCATGAGGAAAAAAAACTCCGAACGTGTTTTTGGCTTAAAACAGCGACTTTGAGGTGTATTTTCGTATGCTATTTATGGTTGTAGTATTCTAGTTTTCCTGGTCTCATTTTATAGAATGGAAGACATATTACAGAAATTGAGATGATTTTGATTGGTTTCATAATGAAAAGTACCTTGAAATTGAGCTCAAAGTAGCAGAAATGTTCGATTTTTACCAAAGTTCAAAAGTAAACAAATCATGCCAAGCGGGCAATACACGTCAACTGGTGAGTCTAATATTCTTTCACAAGTGCGCTAATATTATGTATACCATTTCTACACCATTTCTACACTAATGCATAACAGTAAATCTTCTATTTTTTGTGAGAATAAAATTTTGAAGTGGAAAGCAAAAGAGATGTATGAGGGGCGTGGGGACGTGACTAATGAACAGAGAAAATGTTATTTTAGTGCCAGGAATGTCTGTCTTGTTTATTCTGAACCCTATTTGGAAATTGGCATCTTCTGAAATTTGTGTGAAATTGGCAAAATTGCCAATTTCTGACCACTTTATTGGATAGTTGAAATCGGTAAATGGGTGGTTTCTTGTACTAATTCGATAGAAAAAATGGAGTTCTAGCGAAATAGATATGATTTTTGTCAACTATTACACTGGAATTGGCCAAAAATAGGGCTCAAAGTGAGTGAAATCGCTGATGCATAAACATCGTCGAGACCGCTAACTTCGCGAGAGCATAATTACATAAGTTTTCCATCAAATTTCATACTTTTGGTCTCATTATGATCAGGAAAAGATTCTCTATCATTTCATAAGAAAAAACATTTTTTTTTTTCGAAAAATTTTCGACCCTGAGAATGAGTTTAGGAGAGGGCCTCTCGACCCTGACAGGGTTAAAACCCATACTATATTGACCAGGCATCTCAGGCCAATCATGCCAAATTTTAAGGCAGGAAAAATAAAACGTAAATCTATGTTTCGACAGTTGAGGGGTTAAGATTCAAGCTTGTGTGAATGCATAAGATGAGGATGAATAGAGACAACTGATATTTAATGGATGTGCTGCTGGAGTGTGAGCAATGTAACTTTTAAAAAAGGATTCAGGGAAACCTGTTAGCTAGATTTGAGTCTTGGAGGTAGAAAGGGCAGTGCTTATTCTCTTCAGGAAGGGTGGAGATGTTACAGTCAGAGGGTAATTTGATTGTGATGTCAACCACTTCTGGAAAGAGAGCAAATGAGTGAATGTTGGTGAATATGTTTTCTTCTTTGGGAGATGACCATTGAGTTAAAAAAAAAATATTGTATTAAAGTGAAAATCTACAACCTAGGTACACAGTTAGTGCACCTAGGTTGTATTTAGTAACAGACAGCAACCACCCAGGGAGGTCCTACCATCTCATGTAAAAATAAAAAAAGTTATTTTTTCACTAAATGACTGTGAAACAGAAACCTGCAATTATTTTACATGATAGCAGGATTTCTGGTGTCTTCCATTTCATTCTCATAAACACACAGGATGACAAATACATCTTGCTGCTTCTACTTACACTTAGTTCCTATCACACATATATGTACATGTACAGTGGTCCCTCAATAATCGTCCCGCCTGAAAGTTGTCCATTTCGGAAATAGTCCCGATATTTCCTCTAAACATTGGCTCGTAAATGGTCCGTCCACTCGCTAATCATCTTTCGTCCTGGATGCGTACTCACGGCTCTGAGCCGTTCCCAGCCAGTGTGCCATTGTTTACCAGTGAGCGACGGTCCCCTCACGTATTCATACGAAATATTTCATAATATTCCATTCATTTTAGTGCTTGCAAGTGCTAAATAGGCTACCATGGCTCCAAAGAAAGCTCCTAGTACCAAACCGTTAGTAAAGAAGGTGAGAAATACGACTGAATTTAAGAAAAACATCATTGAACAATATGAAAGGAGCAAGAGTTTCAGCAGGAAGAGCAACAGATAGCAGCTCAGAATCTTGCTGCAGAGGAGGAGGAAGAGAGATGGAAGAAGGTGCCTTCTTCAGAAATTAAGGAGATTTTTGAAATGTGGGATAGGATGGAAAGATTTATGGAGAAACATCACCCTGAGAAGGATGCTGCAAGCCATATTGGCAACTTGTACAGTGACAGAGACTTAGCCCATTATAGGGAAGTTTTAAAGAGATGCCAGAAACAGAGCTCTCTGGACAGTTTTTTTGTGAGACAGGACTCCAGCGACTCTGAAGCTGGTCCTAGTGGCATTAAGAAACAGAGAAGTAACCTCAGAAAAGAACTTGGTACCTGAGGTGTTAATGGAAGGGGATTCCCCTTCCAAACAGTAATCCAATGTCTCTCCTCCTCCAGTCTTCCATACACTAAGAAGAATCACCAATAAAGGTAAGTGTTATGCTGTTAATGTTTCATTCATCATGTTCCACTGTACTGTTTATGTACTACATCTATATTTCTGGCAAAGTGTATGGTAGAGTTATTATTGAAAGAATTAAGAGTAAGACGGAGAATAGGATAGCAGATGAACAAGGAGGCTTTAGGAAAGGTAGGGGGTGTGTGGACCAGGTGTTTACAGTGAAACATATAAGTGAACACTATTTAGATAAGGCTAAAGAGGTCTTTGTGGCATTTATGGATTTGGAAAAGGCGTATGACAGGGTGGATAGGGGGGCAATGTGGCAGATGTTGCAGGTGTATGGTGTAGGAGTTTTTTTTTTTTTTTTTTTTTATCACACTGGCCGATTCCCACCAAGGCAGGGTGGCCCGAAAAAGAAAAAACTTTCACCATCATTCACTCCGTCACTGTCTTGCCAGAAGGGTGCTTTACACTACAGTTTTTAAACTGCAACATTAACACCCCTCCTTCAGAGTGCAGGCACTGTACTTCCCATCTCCAGGACTCAAGTCCGGCCTGCCGGTTTCCCTGAACCCCTTCATAAATGTTACTTTGCTCACACTCCAACAGCATGTCAAGTATTAAAAACCATTTGTCTCCATTCACTATCAAACACGCTCACGCATGCCTGCTGGAAGTCCAAGCCCCTCGCACACAAAACCTCCTTTACCCCCTCCCTCCAACCTTTCCTAGGCCGACCCCTACCCTGCCTTCCTTCCACTACAGACTGATACACTCTTGAAGTTATTCTGTTTCGCTCCATTCTCTCCACATGTCCGAACCACCTCAACAACCCTTCCTCAGCCCTCTGGACAACAGTTTTGGTAATCCCGCACCTCCTCCTAACTTCCAAACTACGAATTCTCTGCATTATATTCACACCACACATTGCTCTCAGACATGACATCTCCACTGCCTCCAGCCTTCTCCTCGCTGCAACATTCATCACCCATGTTTCACACCCATATAAGAGCGTTGGTAAAACTATACTCTCATACATTCTCCTCTTTGCCTCCAAGGACAAAGTTCTTTGTCTCCACAGACTCCTAAGTGCACCACTCACCCTTTTCCCCTCATCAATTCTATGATTCACCTCATCTTTCATAGACCCATCCGCTGACACGTCCACTCCCAAATATCTGAATACATTCACCTCCTCCATACTCTCTCCCTCCAATCTGATATCCAATCTTTCATCACCTAATCTTTTTGTTATCCTCATAACCTTACTCTTTCCTGTATTCACTTTCAATTTTCTTCTTTTGCACACCCTACCAAATTCATCCACCAATCTCTGCAACTTCTCTTCAGAATCTCCCAAGAGCACAGTGTCATCAGCAAAGAGCAACTGTGACAACTCCCACTTTATGTGTGATTCTTTATCTTTTAACTCCACGCCTCTTGCCAAGACCCTCGCATTTACTTCTCTTACAACCCCATCTATAAATATATTAAACAACCACGGTGACATCACACATCCTTGTCTAAGGCCTACTTTTACTGGGATAGAGGATAGTGAGGCTCAAGTTAGAGTACATAGGAAAGAGGGAAATTATTTCCCAGTAAAAGTAGGCCTTAGACAAGGAGTCTGTGGAGACAAAGAACTTTGTCCTTGGAGGCAAAGAGGGGAATGTATGAGAGTATAGTTTTACCAATGCTCTTATATGGGTGTGAAGCATGGGTGATGAATGTTGCAGCGAGGAGAAGGCTGGAGGCAGTGGAGATGTCATGTCTGAGAGCAATGTGTGGTGTGAATATAATGCAGAGAATTCGTAGTTTGGAAGTTAGGAGGAGGTGCGGGATTACCAAAACTGTTGTCCAGAGGGCTGAGGAAGGGTTGTTGAGGTGGTTCGGACATGTGGAGAGAATGGAGCGAAACAGAATAACTTCAAGAGTGTATCAGTCTGTAGTGGAAGGAAGGCGTGGTAGGGGTCGGCCTAGGAAAGGTTGGAGGGAGGGGGTAAAGGAGGTTTTGTGTGCGAGGGGCTTGGACTTCCAGCAGGCATGCGTGAGCGTGTTTGATAGGAGTGAATGGAGACAAATGGTTTTTAATACTTGACGTGCTGTTGGAGTGTGAGCAAAGTAACATTTATGAAGGGGTTCAGGGAAACCGGCAGGCCGGACTTGAGTCCTGGAGATGGGAAGTACAGTGCCTGCACTCTGAAGGAGGGGTGTTAATGTTGCAGTTTAAAAACTGTAGTGTAAAGCACCCTTCTGGCAAGACAGTGATGGAGTGAATGATGGTGAAAGTTTTTCTTTTTCGGGCCACCCTGCCTTGGTGGGAATCGGCCAGTGTGATAATAAAAAAAATAAAAAAATCTATATTTCATGTAAAAAAAATTTTGTTTTAATACTTCTGGGTGTCAGGAACGGATTAATTGTATTTACATTATTTCTTATGGGGAAAACTTATTCGAAAATCGTCTATTTCGATAATAGTCCCACTTCCAGGAACGGATTATGAACGATAATTGAGGGACCACTGTATATGTATACACACCCATCTGAGTTTTCTTCTATTTTCCAACAGTTCCTCTTATTTCCTTTTATCTCTATGAAGAAGCAGAGAAAAATCCTTACTCCGTCAGCCATGCATGTCACAAAAAGCGACTAAAGTGTCGGAAGCAAGAGGCTAGTAACCCCTTCTCCTGTATTAAATACTAAATTTAAAAAGAACATTTTAACCCTTTGAGGGTCCTGATCTGAAACTTGTCCACAGGGTCCAAGAATTTAAAAAAAAAAAAAAAATTATGTTTTCTTAACCCCTTCAGGGTCCAAGGCCAAAATCTGAAGTGGTGCTCCAGTGTCCAAGAAATTCTGAAAAAAAAAGTTATTTTTTTCTTACAGAATTAAAGAGTATATTTTTGTCAAGGTAATAAGACAAAAAAAAAATTTCTGATCATTACTTACCGAGATACAGCGGCGGGAAGTTGACCCAAAATGAGCGGGTGGCGGCAACATCAGTGACTTCCGCAAAATCCCATTTTTTTATTTTACGTTTTTTATAGTTTTTTCTTTTCTTTTCTAATTTTTTTCTTTTTCTAATAACATTTGTGGCCTATGAGACCAGTATAATGTATATTGTATAAGTGTACACTCATTGTATTCAACACAATAACTGCACTAATTTGTTTATCATTATATTGCTTACAAAACTTGTTTACAAGTTTATTGTAAACAAAATGATGAAAATATTAGTGTGGTTATTGTGAATACAATGGTACCATATAGAACCATATGGTACAATGGTGCCATAGCATGCAATGGTACCATATGGTACAATGATACCATATGATACAATGGTACAATATGGTACAATGGCACCATTTGGTACAATGGTACCATATGATACAATGGTACCATATGGTGCAATGGTACCTTATGGTACCATATGGTGTAATGGTACCATATGATGCAATGGTACCATATGGTACATTGTACCATACAGTACAATGATACCATATTGCAATTGCACCATATGGTACAATGGTACCATATGATACAATGGTACCATATGGTACAATGGCACATGATACAATGGTACCATATGATACAATGGTACCATGATACAATGCTACCATATGGTACAATGGCACCATTTGGTACAATGGCACCATATGGTACAATGGTACCATATGGTGCAATAGTACCTTATGGTACCATATGGTACAATAGCACCATATGATACAATGGTACCATATGGTACAATGGCACATGATACAATGGTACCATATGATACAATGGCACCATATGATGCAATGGTACCATATGGTACAATGGCACCATTTGGTACAATGGTACCATATGATACAATGGTACCATATGATACAATGGTACCATATGGTGCAATGGTACCATATGGTGTAATGGTATCATATGGTACCATATGATGCAATGGTACCATATGGTACATAGTACCATATGGTACCATATGGTGCAATAGTACCTTATGGTACCATATGGTACAATAGCACCATATGATACAATGGTACCATATGGTACAATGGCACATGATACAATGGTACCATATGATACAATGGCACCATATGATGCAATGGTACCATATGGTACAATGGCACCATTTGGTACAATGGTACCATATGATACAATGGTACCATATGATACAATGGTACCATATGGTGTAATGGTACCATATGGTGTAATGGTATCATATGGTACCATATGATGCAATGGTACCATATGGTACATAGTACCATACAGTACAATGATACTATATGGTTCATTGTACCCGTTGTGACTATACTCTACATGACCAAAATGCTATAGCTATATACTTGTCCAAACTTCCCACCACTACAGATATCAGTACTAAAACTCAACACACAACTCAGGATATAAATAACCATAATTTAAACCTAGAAGATGATTGATCACGTTGACCCTGATCTAAACCTACATAATCTGACACACAATCAAAACCTATTGGAAAGTAACTGCCTTTACTACACAGCATCACAAGCCAGCACTATCATAAACAATGATAAAAGTCTATCAGTACTTAACTACAACATCAGGTCCTTAACCCTTTCAGGGTCCAAGGCCCAAATCTGGAGTCACGCACCAGTGTCCAAGAATTTAAAAAAAAAAAATTTGTTATTTTTTCTTATGAAATCGTAGAGAATCTTTTTGTGAAGGTAATAAAACAAAAAGTACGAAATTTGGTGGAAAATTGACGAAATTATGCTCTCGCGAATTTTGATGTGTCAGCGATATTTATGAATCGGCGATTTTGCCGACTTTGACTCCCATTTTAGGCCAATTACATGATTCCAATCAACCAAATTCTTAGCTATTTGACTAGTATTACATCTATTCTATCGATTGAGCACAAGAAATCGCCAAGTCAATTGTTTCAACTACAAAATAAAGTGATCGGAAATTGTTAATTTGGCCAATTTAACACAAAGTTCAAAATATTCCAATTTCAAAATAGGGTCCAGAATAAACAATGTAGGCATTCCTGGCACTAAACTAACATTTCCTCTGTTCATTAGGTATGTTTTGAGGCTTTACAAATAAATTCCATTTTGATTTTTTATTCACATAATGAATTTTTATTCACACCAAAAAATAGAAGATTTACTGTTATGCAATACTGTAATAATTGTATAAATATCATCACCATATTTGTAAATGTATATTAGACCCACCAGCTGATGTGTATGAGATGTGTGAGGTCGTTTGTTTACTCTTGAATATCGGCAAAAATTTAACATTTCCGCTACTTTGAGCTCAGTTTCAAGCCATTTCCAATGCTAAAACCAATCAAAATCGTCGCTTTTTCTGTAATATGTCTTCCATTCTATCAAATGAGACCAAGAAATCGCAAATACAACTATAAGAAACATACGAAAAAACACTGCAAAGTTGCTGTTTTAATCGAAAAATCATGATTTCAGTTTTTTTTTCTCATTATACACAGTGTGCTGCAGGATCTGTTTTATGTGGTGCACATATACCACATAGATGTATTCTCTCATATCTAGGCCCAAATGTACCACTCACAGTTTATCAGAGTGAGCTGAGCTCATGGCGTAGATCTACGGTTTGGACACTCACTGTAAAGCCGTAGATCTACGGGACGGACCCTGAAAGGGTTAAGCAAACACTATGATGACCTCCTGGCACTCCTTGAGTCACTAAAGACACCCTTCTCCTGCATTATTCTTACTGAGACCTGGCTTAAGCAGGACACAATAGATATCTACCCTCTACCAGGATACACAGCAATTCACAACTGCAGAACAAACCAAGTTGGGGGTGGAATTGCAATCTATTACTCTAACCAATTATCTTGCATTAGCACCAATTGCTTTAGTGATGAATATGGAGAATACATTTTTGCTAATTTTACTGTAAAAAACCTTAAGACGCCTATAACAATCGGTGCCATTTACCAGATACCCCACACAAACATCCCAAACTTCAATGAGAAATTAACCCTTTGAGGGTCGACAGGCCCTCTCCAAAACTCGTTCTCAGGGTCGGCCGAATTTAAAAAAAAAAAATTATTTTCTCTTACGAAAAGATAGAGAATCTTTTCCCGATCATAAAGACACCAAAAGTTTGAAATTTGATAGAAAACTTACGGAATTATGCTCTCGCAAAGTTAGCGGTCTCGGTGATGTTTACGCATCGGCGATTTTGCCCACTTTGAGCCCCATTTTTGGCCAATTTCACTGTACTAGTCGACAAAAAACATGAATATTTCGCTAGAACTCCATTTTTTCTATCGAATGGGTGCAAGAAACCAGCCATTTATGAAACTCAACTATCCAGTACAGTGGTCAGAATTTAGCAATTTTGCCAATTTCACACAAATTTCAAAAGATGCCAATTTCTGAATAGGGTCCAGAATAAACAAGAAAGACATTCCTGGCACTAAAATGATATTTCCTCTAGTCATTAGTCACGTCTCAAGGCCCCTCTTATATTCTTTTGCTTTCCACTTTGAATTTTTATTCTCACAAAAAATATAAGATTTACTGTTATGCAGACTACTGAATTAGTGTAAAAAATGGTATAAATATTATTGGTGCACTTGTAAAAGAATATTAGACTCACCAGTTGACGTGTATTGCACGCTTGGCACGATTTGTCTACTTTTGAAGTTTGGTAAAAATCGAACATTTCTGCTACTTTGAGCTCAATTTCAAGGCACCTTTCATTGTAAAACCAGTCAAAATCATCTCATTTTCTGTAATATGTCTTCCATTCTATAAAATGAGACCAAGAAAACTAGAATACAACAATAAATACCATACGAAAATACACTGCAAAGTCGCTGATTTATTAAAAAAAAATGGTCAAAGTTTTTTTTTCTCATTATGCACTGTGTGCTGCAGGATTTTTTTTAGACTGTGCACACTGACCACATAGACCCATTCTTTCATATAAAGGCCTACCAGCTTTCTCCCACTAGATTTGAGGCTGCTAAAATTTATGAGTACTAGTACGTCAAAAACCCCTACGCGTAAAACGTACTAGTACGACCAAAACCCTCAAAGGGTTAAAGGCACTAATAACAAACAGACAAATGAATAAGCACCACCTTCTCTTAGCTGGAGACTTCAACATCAACCTTGGCCTACTAGATGATCAGCCTGTAACTGATTTCATCAACAATATGAACAACACACTTCTCATACCAACAATAACTAAACCAACCAGGCTCACTGAGACAAGTGCAACCATAATAGACCACATATGGACCAATATACTAGCCCCCCTTAAATCAGGGATAATCACAGATAGCACTACAGACCACTACCCTACCTTCCTCTTGACAAACATTAGTAAACCACCACTTCAATACAACAAAGTCTCATTTAGACTCCATGATGAGGCCTCAATAAGGAAGTTCACAGCTGACCTAGAGACTGTTGACTGGCCTACAGAATTCTCCAAGGCCAATGGTATTGATGACTGGACAGACATTTTTCTTAACAAACTACTTAGACTATACAACAAACATTGTCCTATAAAAACGAAACAGATCACAAACAAACGGCTTGGTTGCCCATGGCTAACCAGCACCATTCTGAAATCCATTGACAAGAAACACCAATATGAAAAGCAATATAGACAGGGCTTAATACACAAAGATATTCTTAAACACTATTCATCAGTCCTCACCAAAGTAATAAAGAAAGCCAAACAACTATACTACTCCAGTAGATTCACTGACACAAGAGGAGATATAAAAAAGACCTGGAAAACACTCTCTCAGATTCCAGGGACCCACAAACTGAAAAAAACCAAGAATATTGTCCTAACTAAACCTAATGAAACACCACTGCAACCCACTGACACAGCTAACAAGATAAACGACTTCTTCTCAACCATAGGTTCTAATCTCGCCAATAAAATCCCACATACCAATGCCCAGGCCGGGGACTACCTAGATGGGAATTTCCCAAATTCCTTCTATCTTGTTCCAACTGAGCCCTCGGAAGTCACCGAGATTATAAAGTCACTTAAAAATAACTCAGGGAATCTGTCTCATGTCCCACCATTATTGTACAAGAGAGTGGCCCATGTCCTCTCGCATACTATCTCATTACTTTTTAACAAGTCACTAGAAACTAGCACCTTCCCGAAATTACTCAAGACGGCAAGGGTTACACCAATACATAAAGGTGGTGACCCTACAGATTTAAACAACTATAGGCCAATATCAAACTTACCATTGCTATCCAAAATCTTTGAGAAACTCGTGCACAGGAGACTATATTCATTTATAACGTCACAAAACATACTCAACCCCTGCCAATTTGGATTCAGGAAAAATAAAAGCACTAATGATGCAATCATAAAAATGCTAGATCTGCTTTACACAGCATTGGAAAATAAGGAATATCCACTAGGAATTTTTATTGACCTAAGAAAAGCTTTTGACACAGTAGACCACGGGATCCTACTCCACAAACTTGACCATTATGGTATAAGAGGCCATGCACTTGCATATTTCAAATCTTACCTTACTATAAGGTATCAGTATGTCACCATTAAAGACACAGCATCAACAACACAGCCACTTGATACTGGAGTTCCGCAGGGAAGTGTCCTTGGTCCCCTGCTCTTCCTCATATACATCAATGATCTTCCAAACGTATCTCGACACCTGAACCCCATTCTCTTTGCTGACGACACGACTTATGTCATCTCTCACCCTAATCTTGCCACCCTCAACACCATTGTTAATGAGGAGCTGATCAAAATATCGACTTGGATGTCAGCCAATAAACTTATGCTTAACATTGACAAAACCTACTAAATTATGTTTGGTAGCAGAGCAGGAGATGCACAAATTAACATTAAGATCGACAACACTCTAATTGCCAGGCATAATGAGGGCAAATTCCTAGGCCTATACCTCGACAACAACCTGAACTTCAGCACCCATATCCAACACATAACCAAAAAAGTATCCAAAACAGTTGGGATCCTCTCCAAGATATGATACTACGTGCCGCAAACTGCCCTTCTCACACTATACCATTCTCTTATATATCCATACCTCACCTATGCTATCTGTGCTTGGGGTTCAACTGCAGCAACACACCTAAAGCCAATAATAACCCAACAAAAAGCCGCAATAAGAATAATCACTAAATCCCATCCCTTGCAACACCCCCCCCCACTCTTCATAGATCTAAACTTACTCCCTGTTCAGTACATCCACACTTACTACTGTGCAATCTACATCTACAGGACCTTAAATTCCAATATTAACCTTGACCTAAAACGCTTTCTTGATAGTTGTGACAGAACCCACAGGCACAACACCAGACACAAACATCTCTATGACATTCCCCGTGTCCGACTAAACCTTTACAAAAATTCAATGTATGTCAAAGGCCCTAAAATCTGGAACACCCTACCTGAAAATCCCAAAACTGCAGACACATTCACCTTCAAAATTACCATCAGAAAACATCTTATCTCCCTGATACACCCTGTCAACTAATAATACGAATACCACCTGGTGGTTCACACTTACACTCACTCACCCATTTGACCATAAACAGAAATATCAATCTCAATCTCAAAATAATGAATCTTAACTAGTCATAAGTTGGCCTGTGATACTCCAATACTGAAACTATGTATAGTGCCAAAACAAAAGTATTCACATTGCTAAACTCACAACTAGTATTTAGTCACTTAGCCATAATACCAACTTACCTCATAATTTTGTAATATTTTAAACTTAAGATTTAATATAAGTCTGCCCGAAATGCCTAGCCATGCTAGGTGTTCTAGTGGTACACTCTGTAATTATTATTTTACTACATGTAAACCACACAATAACCAAATTCTGTAAACTCAGCATTGTAATCCTTATAGAGAATAAACTTTGAATTTGAATTTGAATATGGTACTGTTGTATTCAACACAATAAACACACTAATATTTTCATTATTATTTTGTTTACAGCAGTTGTTTACAACAAAAATATGCAAAAATTTTGTATATTAGTAATGTTCTATTATATATTTACAAGTGTACAGGAACCTGATGTGTTCCTTGAGGTGGATGACAAAGTACTTTGTCTCGGAAACTGCGGAGTCAGTCGCTAGCTTGTATCACCACTCACTCAGTCTTGGCTGGTGTCTCATGCCACCAACACCTATTGACCATATGGTACACGGTATCATATGTTACAGGGTATCATATGGCACATTTTACTATATGGTATAGGGTACCATGCAGTACAGGGTACCATATGGTGCAGGGTACCATATGGTACATGGTACCATATGGTACAGGGTACCATATGGCACAGGGTACCATATGGCACAGGGTACCATATGGCACAGGGTGCCATATGGTACAGAGTACCATACAGTACAGGACACCATATGGTACAGATACAGGGATAACTATGGAAATAAGTCATCCTGACTTTTTTGGGTTATCCTAAGATTTTATACATATGCTGTTATGTATGATAATCTATGTAATTGTATTTCTGTACACCTGAATAAACTTACTCAAGTGCATGTGGCATCATAAGTAAGTTTATTTAGTTATACACAAATAAAGTTACATAGAATATCATATTTAGCAGCATATGTTTGGAGAACCTAGGATAACCCAAAAAAGTCAGACAGATTTATTTCCATTAGGGTCCCTGTACCACATGGTATAATGTACCATATGGTACAATGTACTATATGGTACATTGTACCATATGGTACCACTCTACCATATGATACCATTGTACCATATGATACCATTGTATGACATGGCACCATTGTACCATATGGTACCATTGTACCATATGGCACAATGGTACCATATGGTTCAAAACCATAGAATTCGTCTTCATCTCCACTTCCATCAGTTTTAGAACTGTAAGTTGTGAAGAGGAGAGTCAGAATTCGCCCGGAGAGTGGGTGGGGAGTGAGAGCTTCCTTGCCGCCAGGCACAATGAACAAAGCTACTTTGCTGGCGTTCCCACAATGCCATGCGGGCGTGCAGATTTTTTCTATGGTGTGCACACTGACCACCCAGACCCATTCTCTCAGATGTAGGCCTACCAGCCTTCACGCGCTAAATTTGACGCCGCTAGAATTTTGGCGTAGATCTATGGTTTGGACCCTGAACGTAAAGCCGTAGATCTACGTGATGGACCCTGAAAGGGTTAAGAAATGGAAGAGAATCTTTTTCTGAAGGTAATAAAACAAATAGTATGAAATTTGATGACAAATTGACAAAATTACGCTCACGAATTTTGCTTCATCAGCAATATTTACACATCTGTTATTTTGCCCACTTTGACTCCCATTTTAGGCCAATTACATTATTCCAGTCAACCAAATTCTTAGTTATTTTGCTAGTAATGCTTCCATTTAATCGGCTGAGCATAAGAAATTGCTCAATCAACTATCTGAACTACCCAATAAAGTGATTGGAAATTGGTAATTTGGCCAATTTCACACAAAATTTAAAATAATCCAATTTCAAAATAGGGTCCAGAATAAACAATGCAGGCATTCCTGGCACTAAAATAACATTTCCTCTGTTTATTAGTTAATGAATTTTTATTCACACCAAAAAACAGAAGATTTACTATTATGCAATACCCTATTGTAATAGTTGTATAAATAATATCAATGCATTCGTGAACGCACATCAGACCCAGCAGCTGATGTGTATTGGACGTATATGTCATTTGTTTACTCTTGAACATTGGCAAAAATTGAACATTTCTGCTAGTTTGAGCTCAGATTCAAGCCATTTTCAGTACTAAAACCAATCAAAATCATCTCTATTTCTGTGATATATCTTCCATTCTAACAAAAACATAGGAAAATACACCACAAAGTCGTCATTTTAATACAAAAACACGGTCTCATTTTTTTTCTCATTATGCACTGCATGCTGCAGGATTTACTTTATATGGTGCACGCTTACCACATGGATGCATTGTTTCATATTTAGACCCAAATTTACCACTCACAGCTTATTTGAGTGAGCTGAGCTCATGGCATAGAACTACGGCTTGGACTCAGGCTTCAAAGCCATAGAATTACGGGATGAACCCTCAAAGGGGTAAAGTTGGGATGTTTGAATATGCATGTATGTAGTACAGATGATGATAAAGAGATGATTGTGAATGCTATGAATGAAAAGAAACTGGATGTTCTAGCCATAAGTGAAATAAAGCTGAAGGGGGTAGGAGAATTTCAGTAGGGAGAAATAAACAGGTTTAAGTCAGGTGTATCCAAGAGAATTTGTACTAAGGATGGAGTAGCAGTAATGTTGAAGGATCAGTTATGGAAGGAAAAGAGGTAATATAAATGCATAAATTCAAGGATTATGTGAATTAAAATAAAAAAAAAGTGAGTTATATTAAGTGTTTATGCGTATGGGGAAGAGAGGAGTTTAGGAGGGAGAGATTGGGAGAGAGAGATTGAGATTTTGGGAGATGTTCTGTGAGAGTTTAGAGAGTTTTGAATCAAGTGAAAAAGCAATTGTGATTGACCTATATGCTAAAGTGGGAGACACTGTTGTAGAAAGCATAATAAGTAATTATCACAGCCTTTAATTGAACTTTGTATAGAAAGAGGTTTGTTAATAGGTAATACATTTTTTTTTTTTTTCAACAAGTCGGCCGTCTCCCACCGAGGCAGGGTGACCCAAAAAAAGAAAGAAAATCCCCAAAAAGAAAATACTTTCATCATCATTCAACACTTTCACCACACTCACACATTATCGCTGTTTTTGCAGAGGTGCTCAGAATACAACAGTTTAGAAGCATATACGTATAAAGATACACAACATATCCCTCCAAACTGCCAATATCCCAAACCCCTCCTTTAAAGTGCAGGCATTGTACTTCCCATTTCCAGGACTCAAGTCCGACTATATGAAAATAACCAGTTTCCCTGAATTTTTTTTTTTTTTTTTTTTTTTTAATCACACTGGCCGATTCCCACCAAGGCAGGGTGGCCCGAAAAAGAAAAACTTTCACCATTATTCACTCCATCACTGTCTTGCCAGAAGGGTTTCCCTGAATCCCTTCACTAAATATTACCCTGCTCACACTCCAACAGATCGTCAGGTCCCAAGTATCATTCGTCTCCATTCACTCCTATCTAACACGCTCATGCACGCTTGCTGGAAGTCCAAGCCCCTTGCCCACAAAACCTCCTTTACCCCCTCTTTCCAACCCTTTCGAGGACGACCCCTACCCCTCCTTCCTTTCCCTATAGATTTATATGCTTTCCATGTCATTCTACTTTGATCCATTCTCTCTAAATGACCAAACCACCTCAACAACCCCTCTTCTGCCCTCTGATTAATGCTTTTATTAACTCCACACCTTCTCCTAATTTCCACACTCCGAATTTTCTGCATAATATTTACACCACACATTGCCCTTAGACAGGACATCTCCACTGCCTCCAACCGTCTCCTCGCTGCTGCATTTACCACCCAAGCTTCACATCCATATAAGAGTGTTGGTACTACTATACTTTCATACATTCCCTTCTTTGCCTCCATAGATAACGCTTTTTGACTCCACATATACCTCAACGCACCACTCACCTTTTTTCCCTCATCAATTCTATGATTAACCTCATCCTTCATAAACCCATCCGCCGACACGTCAACTCCCAAGTATCTGGAAACATTCACTTCTTCCATACTCCTCCTTCCCAATTTGATATCCAATTTTTCTTTATCTAAATCATTTGATACCCTCATCACCTTACTCTTTTCTATGTTCACTTTCAACTTTCTACCTTTACACACATTCTCAAACTCATCCACTAACCTTTGCAATTTTTCTTTAGAATCTCCCATAAGCACAGTATCATCAGCAAAAAGTAACTGTGTCAGTTCCCATTTTGAATTTGATTCCCCATAATTTAATCCCACCCCTCTCCCGAACACCCTAGCATTTACTTCTTTTACAACCCCATCTATAAATATATTAAACAACCATGGTGACATTACACATCCCTGTCTAAGACCTACTTTTACCAGGAAGTATTCTCCCTCTCTTCTACATACCCTAACCTGAGCCTCACTATCCTCATAAAAGCTCTTTACAGCATTTAGTAACTTACCACCTATGGTAGTAGGTTGGTAGATAGCAACCACCCAGGGAGGTACTACCGTCCTGCCAAGTGAGTGTAAAATGAAAGCCTGTAATTGTTTTACATGATAGTAGGATTTGCTGGTGTCTTTTGTCTGTCTCATAAATATGCAAGATTACAGGCATGTCTTGCTACTTCTACTTACACTTAGGTCACACTACACATACATGTACACGTTTATTTATACACACTCATCTGAGTTTTCTTTGATTTTATCTTAATAGTTCTTGGTCTTATTACTTTTCCTTTTATATCCATGGGGAAGTGGAATAAGAATCTTTCCTCCATAAGCCATGCGTGTTGTAAAAGTCAACTAAAATGCCGGGAACAATGGGCTAGTAACCCCTTTTCCTGTAAAGATTACTAAAAAGAATAAGAAGAAGAAAATTGTCAAAGTGGTAATACATATTTTAAAAAAAAGAGAACAGATAAGCACACGATATGATACTCAGCATGATAACAGCAGCTTGACTCGTGTTCGTAGATAAAAGACTGATGAAAGGATGTCTGGATGTGCATATTTTTTGAGAGGCAACAGATGTGTCATATAATTACTGAAAATGAAAATGTTTATTTCCTTGCAAAGCTTACAATGTGTGGTTTACATATTATAAGATATTAATTACAAAAAAAGCCACTAGCATGCCTAGGCATTTTTTTTATTAATGAAAGTATTTCTTCTTTTTGGGTCACCCTACCTCGGTAGGAACAGCCAGTGTGGTTAAAAAAAATATATGAAAAACGAAAAGCAGTTCATCAGAATTAAAGTATAAAAAGTGCAAATTAAGGTGAAATACCTTCTATACATAGAAAACCAAAATTTAGCAGTAGTGGTGACGTAGTATGTAGCCTGGCAGGTAGTAGCAAATCTTCCTACATCCTCTGGACGAAGATACTCACTGTAATATAAGTTCACACTTTAACTTTATTCAACTATAAAAATATAAATCATTCACTCAGAAATACAACAATTTTTGATGGCATTTTATTCAATACATATTCTGTAAAAGCACATCAGATATAGTAACTGCTTCATTTTATGCTCCCTACTTAATAGAATCATGATCATGTCCATTGTAAAGATAAAGATGTTTATTTGGCTAGAATACTGTATCCTTACAACCAAAGACCTCGAGAACTGTTTGTGTTTATAAGATGAACAAAAAAGTAATATTAACAATAAGAGAAATTATACTTCCCTACAGTAAACACATTCACTATCATTTAGTCGATGACTTTTGCCAAAAGTGTGCTGACATCACAGTTTAGATGACCCTCCAAGCTACACCATCCCTACCCATCTTTTAGAGTGCAATAAATGTATGTTCCACCTCTACGACTCAAGTCTGGCTAACCAGTTTCCACTGAATCCCTTCATTAATATTACCTTCCTTACACTCCAACAATACATCAAGTAATAAAAACCACGTGCCTCCACTCACTCCTTTCGAACGTGCTTACATCCTTTTGAATGTTCAAGCCCTTAGCACTCAAAACCTCCTTTACCTCCTCCCTCCAGCTCTTCCTGGGCTGCCCCCTCCCCCTTCCTTCTCCACTTCAGATTTATACAATATGCCCTCTCAGACATCGTGTTTTGTTCCATCCTCTCTAGGTACCCAAACACCTCACAACAACCCCTTCTCAGCCCTCTGAATTATATTCTTCGAAGTCCTACTCCCATTAACTTCTATATTTGGAATTCTCAGCAGAATATTTACACCACACATCTTCGAACATGACATCTCCACCACTTCTTCACTGCAAAGTTTAAAACTTATGCTTTAAACACATATAAGTGTTAGTGTTTATATAGAGTATATAAACCTTGTCACCAGTTTCCTCACATATTAACCCTGATGATAAAGAGGATATGGAAACAATGCATGTGTTGACTGATAGGCATAAAACAGTTAATTTATTCCTATTTGTTAGACCTGTGAGGTCCATGATGATAAACATTTTAAATATAACCATTATCACCAGCTTCCTCAGATATGACAACACTGCATGTACTGAATACTGATGCAGAAAAAATCAGTTTACATCCATGTGTTGAGTCTGAGTATACCAGCAGCTGGTAGCAAGGGTTATGCAAGTTGATTAATACAGTCAGAGTGTACTCCCCCATCTTATGGTCCAGGTCAACTTATGCTAACATGAAATGTTTTTTCTATGTACAATTAATTGTAGTTCACCTTGTTACTAATAGTGTTCAAAATTTAAAAAAAAAAAAAAAAAAACTTTATTGCATCTTCTCTGTTCCTCTATTTTTTTTTGATACATGTAACACTTTTATTTTTTTTTACTCTTACCCACTTCACAAGTTTCTTTGTTACTGTACTTTCAAAATGTGTTTCTTTTTGGTTGTTTTCACTGCCGCAACCTGTCTCTTCCCAGGCACACTCATATCTTCAAAATCAATTATCATTTCACAAAAATCTTAGTAAATTTTCTGCAATTCCATCCACTCTTTTACCAGACCACTTTTATAGATTAGTTTAACCCTCCAATAGGCCTACTGGCACAGCTTTTTATACTGTTTGTAATTTGAAAGTCTAAATAAGAGAGAGATTATGACATAAATTTGGGACATACTTTGCTTACCTTATAATAAACCAGATGTCAAGTGGATAATTTATTCCCTCTCCATCAACTGATGTGCTTTTTCTAGCCTTCCTTCTATTTTTACCTGAAACAATACATTAACCAAAGGTTAAAAACCCTTAATACAGAGACTCCATATAAACACCAACAAGGAGTGTCATTCAAGGACCCAACTGGAAATAAGTCACTTTGACTTTTTTTGGATTATCCTAGGTAATTTACACTATGTATGATAATTGTATTTATGTATGCCTGTACCTAAATAAACTTAGTAACTTCATGACCATGCTACATTTCTGTCCACAAAAGGTGTTGTTGAAGAATAAGTAAGTTTATTCAGGTATACACAAATACAGTTACATAGAATTATCATACATAGCAGCATATGTGTAGAGAACCCAAGATAACCCAAAAAAGTCAGACAAAGTAACTTATTTCCATTGGGGACCTTTTAACCCCGTGACTGTCGCAACCCCCAATCCTCAGGTGTCTCCTGGTGTTGCAAAATTTCAAAAAAAAAAAAATTATTTTTTCTTATGAAATGATAGAGAATCTTTTCCTGATAGTAATGACACCAAAATATCGAAATTTGATGGAAAACTGACGGAATTACGCTCTCGCAAAATAAGCGACCTTGGCAATATTTACAAATCGGCGCTATTGCCCACTTTGAGCCCTATTTTGAGCTAATTCCATTGTTCCAGTCGACCAAACTCATAGCTATTTCTTTAGAACTCCATTTTTCTATCGATTGAGTACAAGAAACTGCCCATTTATCGATTTCAACTACCCAATAACATGGTCAGAAATTTGCAATATGGCCAATTTCACGAAAATTAAAAAATACGACAATTTCAAAATAAGGTCCAGAATGAACAATGCAGACATTCCTGGCTCTAAAATAACATTTTCTTTGTTCATCAGTCACGTCTCCAGGCCCCTCTGATATTACTCTTGCTTTCTACTTTGAATTTTTATTCAAACAAACAATAGAAGATTTACTGTTATGCAGACTACTGCAATATTGTAATAATTGTATAAGTAATGTCAACCCATTCATGATTGTATATTAGAATGGCTATTTGGACATTTATTGGACAATGACATCATTTGTTTACTTTTGAACATAGGCAAAAATCAAACATTTTCCCTACTTTGAGCTCCATTTCCAGGTTCTTTTTATAGTAAAACCAATCAAAATCACCTCTATTTCTACAATATGTTTTCCATTCTATCAAATGAGACCAAGAAAACGAAAATAGAATCTTAAATACTATACAAAAATAGACCACAAAGTCGGCATTTTAATTAAAAAAAATGGTCGGAGTTTTTTTATCATTATGCACTGCGTGCTCCAGGATTTTTTTTATATGGTGCACACTGACCACACAGACCAGCATTTTAATTAAAAAAAACAGTGTGGGCCTACCAGCTTTCTCCTGCTTGATTTGAAGCCGTTAGAATTTATGAGTATATATACGTCAAACACGGTGGCTCGTAAGACGTATATATACTTTTTATTTATTTATTTAGTTATTTATTTATTAATTTGAACATGATACAGTGAAGTACAAAGTTATTACAGTGCAACATGCCAAAGCCCCTTGTATGCAGAGCATTATGAGCAGGCTTAAAATTAACTTAAGATTAATTAAGCAATGATATATTCATTGGTATAAACATTATTGTAAACAGATAACACTTTGGCACAAATGAGTATTACAAAGACAGGTCATATGGTGATTTACTGTGTTGCTGAGCATTCAGTAGAATGGAGTATTCTGTTAGGTAATGTAATTAAAAAATAAAGTTTGATTGGGTCACAGGTTAGACATTTATGAGATACAATAATGAGAAACATATACAAGATACAATTTATGAGATACAGTTATTCAGTATTTCTTTAGCTGTGGGTGAGTAAGTGATTTTTTAGAAGAGACTTGAATTTATAAACAGACAGTATTTCTTTTATATTCACGGGTAATGAATTCCAGATTTTAGGGCCTTTTATGTGCATTGAGTTTTTGCATAGCGTGAGATGGCCTCGAGGAACATCAAAGAGTGATCTGTGTCTTGTGTTATGGTCGTGTGTTCTGTTGAGGTTGGTAAGGAGACGTTTGAGGGGAGGGTTTATATCAGAATTAAGTGTTCTATGAATGTAATAGGTGCAGTAATAAGTATGGATGTTTTGTATGGTGAGTAGGTTTAGAGTTTTGAATATTGGTGGAGTGTGCTGCCTGTAGTGGGAATTTTTTATCATTCTGACTGCAGCCTTTTGTTGGGTAATTAATGGTCTGAGATGGTTTATTGTTGTTGAGCCCCATGCACAAATTCCATAGGTGAGATAGGGGTAAATAAGCGAGTGATATAGGGCCAGGAGGGCTGACTGTGAAACATAGTACTGTATCTTCAATAGTATGCCTATGGTCTTGGAAATTTTTTTGGAAATTTGTTGTATATGTGTTTGAAATTTGAGTCTATTATCAAGGTGGATTCCTAAGAATTTTCCCTCTGTGACTTTTGTGATAGGTAATCCGTTTATCATTATGTTATGAGGGACGTCTGTAGCTCTGTTACCAAACTGAATGAAGTAGGTTTTGTCAATGTTTAGAGTAAGTTTGTTAGTACTCATCCAGGTAGATATTTTCTGTAATTCGGTATTTACAGTATTGGCTAGCGTGACTGAGCTCGGGTGAGAGAAGATGAATGTAGTGTCATCTGCAAATAGTGTGGGTTTGAGTAGTTGTGATGCATTTGGTAGGTCATTTATGTATATGAGAAAGAGAAGAGGGGCTAGGACACTTCCCTGTGGGACACCAACTATAATTGGCTGTGCTGAAGAGTTTGCCCCGTTTGTGTACACATATTGGCTTCTGTTGCTAAGGTAAGGCTTTAGGTAGTTGAGAGAGTGCCCTCTTATACCATAGTGCGACAATTTTATATGGAGCAAGTCATGGTCAACTGTATCAAAAGCTTTACGTAAGTCTATGAAGATCCCCAGTGGGACTTCTTTTTTCTCTATTGCAGTGTATATGTGTTCTAGCCCACCAAATGACTACCTCACTGGCAACTACCCGAACACACTGTTCCTAGCTCCGACTAACCCATACAAAGTCTCCCTTATTATCAACGCACAAAAAAACAAGGCAGGAGATTTAAATACCTTACCACCTTTTATATACAAAAAGGTGTCACAAGTGCTATCACCTATCATTGCAACACTCTTTAACAAATCCACTGAATCCTCCACCTTCCCTACAGTTCTCAAAATAGCAAGGGTCACCCCGATCCATAAAGGTGGAGACCAAACAGAGTTGTATAACTATAGGCCTATATCCAACTTACACCCTCTCTCAAAAATCTTCGAAAAATTAATTCATAAACGAATCTACTCCTACCTCATCTCCCAAAACATACTCAACCCCTGCCAATTTGGATTCAGGCCTAATAAAAATACTAATGATGCTATTATACACATGCTAGAACATATATACACTGCAATAGAGAAAAAAGAAGTCGCACTGGGGATCTTCATTGACTTACGTAAAGCTTTTGATACAGTTGACCATGACTTGCTCCATATAAAATTGTCACACTATGGTATAAGAGGGCACTCCCTCAACTACCTCAAGTCGTACCTCAGCAACAGAAGCCAATATGTGTACGCAAATGGGGCAAACTCTTCCGCACAACCAATTACAGTTGGTGTCCCACAGGGAAGTGTCCTTGGCCCTCTTCTCTTTCTCGTATACATAAATGACCTACCAAATGCTTCGCAATTACTCAAACCCACACTTTTTGCAGATGACACTACATACGTCTTCTCTCACCCAAGCCCAGTCACGCTAGCCAATACTGTAAATACCGAATTACAGAAAATATCTACCTGGATGAGGACTAACAAACTTACACTAAACATTGACAAAACCTACTTCATTCAGTTTGGTAACAGAGCTACAGATGTCCCTCTTAACATAATGATAAATGGATCACCTATCACAAAGCTAACAGAGGGAAAATTCTTAGGAATCCACCTTGATAATAGACTCAAATTTCATACACATATACAACAAATTTCTAAGAAAATTTCCAAGACTGTAGGCATACTATCGAAGATACGGTACTATGCTCCACAGTCAGCCCTCCTGGCCCTATATCACTCTCTTATTTACCCCTATCTCACCTATGGAATTTGTGCATGGGGCTCAACAACAATTAACCATCTCAGATCACTAATTACCCAACAAAAGGCTGCAGTTAGAATGATAACAAATTCTCACTACAGGCAGCACACTCCACCAATATTCAAAACACTCAACCTACTCACCATACAAAACATCCATACTTATTATTGCACCTATTACATACATAGAACACTTAACTCTGATATTAACCCTCCCCTCAAACATCTCCTTGCCAACTTAAGCAGGAGAATAACGACACAATACACCAATGCTTCACACGGGATGGGAAAATTCTTGTTAGGAAAAAAATGTAGGTCAACTGTACACAATCACGAACGAGAATGATCTATCACGATTTCTCAGGGATACTAATCTTACAGAGAATAACTAAACAATGTCCAACTTAAAAGCCTACGTAGTGTAGTGTATGTTTTGCTCCATTATTGTTCAAATTTCCTTGTACAATCTCTTAGTAATTAAATAATCAACTACCTCATTTTGTGATTTTACTAGTAAGCATAGGTCACCTTATGTAATTTTCTTATTTACTATTGCTTGCTTAAACATTAGCTGAATTGATACTTTCTCTGTCCATATTACTACCTCATATTTTTTTAAATGCTATCAATTGATATTACTTACTAAAATTAATAATTATCATTTTTACTATAATTTCAATTTACTCTTAACATTTTTGACATTTAATAACCATTACTTGTCTAATTACCTTCACCTGTTTTAATACCACATTTATTATCTTAGAGTACTCTTAATTACCTTGTACTGCCATATAACCTCTAGTATAACTACCAGTGCAATATTGAATGAAATAAACATTACTTTTTCACTTTTTTGTAATCATTATTACTTACTAAAATTTTATTAAACACCATATTTACTACCAGTCAATTTTATTTTTATACATTAAACATTATTTTATACTTCCCATAACATTTTGTTGCCAAATTTTCAAGTTTGTATATTCAACTCCAACCTTTATATTATCCTTTGTACCTGTGTACCTGTGTACCTGTGTACCTGTGTATCTGTGTACCTGTGTACCTGTCTACCCTCTTACTATCATATTATAACCAAGACATTACCATTGTTATTTTTTACTATTATTCTTTTGGTACTTTAATTGTGAATTTTATTTTGTCAATTTAAATCTAGTTATACTCTTGATCTTGTCAACAACCTATACCAGACTCTAGTGCAATTGCAAGTACCATTTCAATTTGTATTTTTATATTATAAGTTTATATTATAATTCCTACTCTAAGATTGTTTTCATATCTTAGTGACTATATTGTGGGTGCAATTAGTGTATATTTCAATTATATTATTGTTCAAGGCCCTTAACTATCTTTTGCTAACTAGTACCAACTACCTCATATATCTTTTTTTTTTTCTACTTTTTTTATTCTTTTGCTACATTAACTTGTATATTTTATCTTGTCAATTTAAATCTAGTTATACTCTAATTCTTGTAAACAACTTATATAACACCTTAGTGCAATTACAATTGAGAGTCTTGTGCCTTTTTTATATTATTAGATTAAACTCAGTTGTACTATAGTCAATACCAAATTCATTATATTAGACCATAGTGCAATTACTAGTGAGAGACCGGTGCTATTTTTAATTTGTATTTTTATATTAATAGATTAAATCTAGTTGTACTATAGCTCATTCTAGCTCAAAACATAGACTCCATAAAAGTCATTATATAAGACCTTAGTGCAATTACAAGTGAGAGTCTTGTTCTATTTTAAATTTGTATTTTTATATTACTAGTTTATACCTAGTTGTACTCTAGTTCATTCCAGCACAACACATAGACAACATCAACTACATTATGTGTAGTAGTGACTATACTCTATACGACCAAAATACTCTAGCTATATACTTATCCAAGCTTCCCACCACTACAGATATCAGTACTAGAACTCAACACATAACTCAGGATATAAATAACCATAATTTAAACCTAGAAGATGATTGATCATGTTGACCCTGATCTAAACCTACATAATCTGACACCCAATCAAAACCTATTGGAAAGTAACTGCCTTTATTACACAGCATCACAAGCCAGCACTATCCTAAACAATGCTAAAAGCCTATCAATACTTAACTACAACATCAGGTCCTTAAGCAAACACTATGATGACCTCCTGGCACTCCTTGAATCACTAAAGACACCCTTCTCCTGCATTATTCTTACTGAGACCTGGCTTAAGCAGGACACAATAGATATCTACCCTCTACCAGGATACACAGCAATTCACAACTGCAGACCAAACCAAGTTGGGGGTGGTATTGCAATCTATTACTCTAACCAATTATCTTGTATTAGCACCACTTGCTTTAATGATGAATATGGGGAATACATTTTTGCTAATTTTACTGTAAAAAACTTTAAGACACCTATAACAATCGGTGCCATTTACCAGATACCTCACACAAACATCCCAAATTTCAGTGAGAAATTAAAGTCACTAATAACAAACAGACAAATGAATAAGCACCACCTTCTCTTAGCTGGAGACTTCAACATCAACCTTGGCTTACTAGATGATCAGCCTGTAACTGATTTCATCAACAATATGAACAACACACTTCTCATACCAACAATAACTAAACCAACCAGGCATGGTTGGTTTAGTTATTGTTGGTATGTAGGAGGATGTAGACAAACGCAGTTCCTGGTCCGAAAAGTGGCAGATGCAGTTCAATGTAGATAAATGCAAAGTTCTGAAGCTTGGGAATGTTCATAACCCTAGCACTTATAAGCTAAATATTGTAGACCCTAGCCATACAGACTGCGAAAAGGATTTGGGGGTTATGGTAATGAGCACCCTCAAACCAAGACAGCAATGCCTAAGCATACATAATAAGGCAAACAGATTACTGGGATTTATATTAAGTGTAACCAACAGAAGTTCAGCAGTTATATTACAGCTTTATACATCATTAGTAAGGCCTCACCTAGATTAAGGAGCTCAGTTCTGGTCTCCATATTACAGAATGGACATAAATTCATTCAGCAAAGAATGACAAAATAAATACATATCATTAGAAATCTTCCGTATGAAGAAAGATTGAAGTCCCTTAACCCTTTGACTGTTTCAGGCCCCTCTCTGAAACTGTCATTCTATGTCGCCAAATATTCAAAAAAAAAAAAAAATTATTTTTTCTTATGAAAATGTTAAGATTATTTTTCTGAGTGTTTTAGTCCAAAAAAAAATTTTTGCCATCGGTACTTACTGAGATATAGAGCCGTGAAGTTTGCAGAAAATGAGCCGCGTATGGCAACAGCGGCGACTGCCGCTCACCCAGTAAACTTTAGTTTACTTGTATTTGAAGGTTTTTTGTTTTTTTCACTATTTTATTTTTTCACATAACTTATGTGGCCTATGAGACCAAAGTAAGGTGCAATGTACATATATACACTCGTTGTATACAACACAATAAGCACACAAACATAATTATCAATATATTGTTTACAAAAACAAACAAACAATCATCCTCCTCCTCCTCCTCCTTCTCCTTCTCCTCCTCCTCCTCCTTCTCCTCCTCCTCCTTCTCCTCCTCCTCCTCCTTCTCCTTCTCCTTCTCCTCCTCCTCCTCCTTCTCCTCCTCCTCCTTCTCCTCCTTCTCCTCCTCCTTCTCCTCCTCCTTCTCCTCCTCCTTCTTCTCCTCCTCCTTCTCCTCCTCCTTCTCCTTCTCCTTCTCCTCCTCCTTCTCCTCCTCCTCCTTCTCCTCCTCCTTGTCTTGTGTGCGAGTGTGTGGCTTATAATTGTTTTGAGTCAGAAGTCGGCAGCTGTCAAAGTGACATATTGTCTCATTACTCACTCCCCCTCCCACCTGTCAAAACAATGGGGTCGGATGCTGCTTCCCCTCCTCCATTCTATCTAATTATCTTTCTCCCTCATTCTATATCTTTCAATCTGTCTCTCTTTCTATCTGTCTGCCTATCTCTGTCTCACAGGTACACATAAATACAAGTATACATAGTGTAAATTACCTAGGATAACCCAAGAAATCCAGACAAAGTGCTATACTCTGCTTGAAGATGTGAGTAAACGTGATGACACAGTCTTGTGGCTCTCTCTGAGACAGAGAGCTAGATGGACAGACAGGGAGCTTGACAGACAGACAAATAGACAGACAGAAATGTTTGTGTACCAGCAAAAACAAAGGGAGGGCGATGGTCATGTAATATTACCCTCGTTTACGCTCATCAAAGTCAGCTCTTATCAGATGTTATCTCCCCTTATCTTGTCACTGTCATGGGGTGGACTTTTTTTTTTCTTGCTTCAAGGGAACAATATTATTACATCTTCTTCTTCCTCCTCCTCCTCCTCTTCTCCTCCTCCTCCTCCTCCTCCTCCTCCTCCTCCTCCTCTTCCTTCCCTCCTCTTCCTCCTCCTCTTCCTCCCCTCCTCCTCCTCCATTGCTTTTGGTCTCAAACTCCTCCAAATCATGAAATTGATCTTCACTGACACTTCCATCTGTGTTAGAGCATCACTTGGGAAGAGAAGAGTCCCAGATTTGCTGGGGAATCACATATTTCTTACCGCTAGACATGCTGAAAAAGGACAACTGAAATGGCATTCCCACAATGCACCACTGGCTCCCCGATTTTTTTTATATGGTGCACACTGACCATGGAGACCCATTCTCTCACATGTGGGCCTACCAGCTTTCTCCTGCTTGATTTGAAGCTGCTAGAATTTATGCGTATAAATACGTCAGAAACATTGGCTCGTAAGACGTATTTATACGTCGGAAACAGTCAAAGGGTTAAATTACATTCACTTGTAAGATGAAGAATGAGGGGAGACATGATCGAAGCGTATAAGTGGAAGATGGGCATTAACAAAGGGCATATAAACAATGTCTTTAGGGCATCTCTCCAAGAGAGAACCTGCAATAATGGATTCAGATTAGACGAGTTTAGATTTAGAAAGGATATAAGAAAGTACGTACTGGTTTGGAAATAGGGTAGTTGATGACTGGAACAGTCTGCCTAGTAGGGTTACTCAAGCTAAAACCTTCGGTAGTTTCATATTTAAGTTGGATAAATACATGAGTGAAAGGGGTTGGATTTGAGTGGGACTTGCACATGAGTAAATAGAATTATCAAGGCTTATTGCTTGGGAAGCGTTGAAAATGGGTTGGGCAAATATTCTGTTAGTGGGATATATTTAAAAAGGACCTGCCTAGTATGGGCCAACAGGCCTGCTGCACTGTTCCTCCTTTCTTATGTTCTTATGTCTGTTGTAGTACCACACTTACACACTGAACATATAACAACCTTCCCTTTGTGCTTGTTGCAGTACCACACTCACACAGTAAGCATACATTACATAACAGCTAACAAATACTCTACCTGTTATCTGCTCTGGAATAGTTTCTTCATTCTGACCACACTTGTCATCATCAGATTTTTCATCCCATGCTTTGTCTTCTTCCTTCACTTGCAGCATTTTCACTGTGATAACAAAACACAACTCATTAATGTCATCCTCATAATGCAGAAATCTGACAGAGCTTAAACCCTTACTTGCTGCAGTATGTCAGCAGTATGTCAGCAGTACATGAATGTCTACCTGCTGCAGTATGTCAGCAGTATGTCAGCAGTACATGAATGTCTACCTGCTGCAGTATGTCAGCAGTACATGAATATCTACCTGCTGCAGTATGTCAGCAGTACATGAATGTCTACCTGCTGCAGTATGTCAGCAGTACATGAATGTCTACCTGCTGCAGTATGTCAGCAGTGCATGAATATCTACCTGCTGCAGTATGTCAGCAGTACATGAATATCTACCTGCTGCAGTATGTCAGCAGTACATGAATATCTACCTGCTGCAGTATGTCAGCAGTACATGAATATCTACCTGCTGCAGTATGTCAGCAGTGCATGAATATCTACCTGCTGCAGTATGTCAGCAGTACATGAATATCTACCTGCTGCAGTATGTCAGCAGTACATGAATATCTACCTGCTGCAGTATGTCAGCAGTGCATGAATATCTACCTGCTGCAGTATGTCAGCAGTGCATGAATATCTACCTGCTGCAGTATGTCAGCAGTACATGAATGTCTACCTGCTGCAGTATGTCAGCAGTACATGAATATCTACCTGCTGCAGTATGTCAGCAGTGCATGAATATCTACCTGCTGCAGTATGTCAGCAGTGCATGAATATCTACCTGCTGCAGTATGTCAGCAGTGGATGAATATCTACCTGCTGCAGTATGTCAGCAGTGCATGAATATCTACCTGCTGCAGTATGTCAGCAGTATGTCAGCAGTACATGAATGTCTACCTGCTGCAGTATGTCAGCAGTGGATGAATATCTACCTGCTGCAGTATGTCAGCAGTACATGAATATCTACCTGCTGCAGTATGTCAGCAGTATGTCAGCAGTACATGAATGTCTACCTGCTGCAGTATGTCAGCAGTGCATGAATATCTACCTGCTGCAGTATGTCAGCAGTGCATGAATATCTACCTGCTGCAGTATGTCAGCAGTGCATGAATATCTACCTGCTGCAGTATGTCAGCAGTACATGAATGTCTACCTGCTGCCGTATGTCAGCAGTACATGAATGTCTACCTGCTGCAGTATGTCAGCAGTACATGAATATCTACCTGCTGCAGTATGTCAGCAGTGCATGAATATCTACCTGCTGCAGTATGTCAGCAGTGCATGAATATCTACCTGCTGCAGTATGTCAGCAGTGCATGAATATCTACCTGCTGCAGTATGTCAGCAGTGCATGAATGTCTACCTGCTGCAGTATGTCAGCAGTACATGAATGTCTACCTGCTGCAGTATGTCAGCAGTGCATGAATATCTACCTGCTGCAGTATGTCAGCAGTACATGAATATCTACCTGCTGCAGTATGTCAGCAGTACATGAATGTCTACCTGCTGCAGTATGTCAGCAGTGCATGAATATCTACCTGCTGCAGTATGTCAGCAGTACATGAATATCTACCTGCTGCAGTATGTCAGCAGTACATGAATATCTACCTGCTGCAGTATGTCAGCAGTACATGAATGTCTACCTGCTGCAGTATGTCAGCAGTGCATGAATATCTACCTACTGCAGTATGTCAGCAGTGCATGAATATCTACCTGCTGCAGTATGTCAGCAGTACATGAATATCTACCTGCTGCAGTATGTCAGCAGTACATGAATGTCTACCTGCTGCAGTATGTCAGCAGTGCATGAATATCTACCTGCTGCAGTATGTCAGCAGTACATGAATGTCTACCTGCTGCAGTATGTCAACAGTACATGAATATCTACCTGCTGCAGTATGTCAGCAGTACATGAATATCTACCTGCTGCAGTATGTCAGCAGTATGTCAGCAGTACATGAATGTCTACCTGCTGCAGTATGTCAGCAGTACATGAATATCTACCTGCTGCAGTATGTCAGCAGTACATGAATATCTACCTGCTGCAGTATGTCAGCAGTATGTCAGCAGTACATGAATGTCTACCTGCTGCAGTATGTCAGCAGTACATGAATATCTACCTGCTGCAGTATGTCAGCAGTATGTCAGCAGTACATGAATGTCTACCTGCTGCAGTATGTCAGCAGTACATGAATATCTACCTGCTGCAGTATGTCAGCAGTACATGAATATCTACCTGCTGCAGTATGTCAGCAGTGCATGAATATCTACCTGCTGCAGTATGTCAGCAGTACATGAATGTCTACCTGCTGCAGTATGTCAGCAGTATGTCAGCAGTACATGAATGTCTACCTGCTGCAGTATATCAGCAGTGCATGAATATCTACCTGCTGCAGTATGTCAGCAGTGCATGAATATCTACCTGCTGCAGTATGTCAGCAGTATGTCAGCAGTACATGAATGTCTACCTGCTGCAGTATGTCAGCAGTACATGAATATCTACCTGCTGCAGTATGTCAGCAGTACATGAATATCTACCTGCTGCAGTATGTCAGCAGTACATGAATGTCTACCTGCTGCAGTATGTCAGCAGTACATGAATATCTACCTGCTGCAGTATGTCAGCAGTATGTCAGCAGTACATGAATGTCTACCTGCTGCAGTATGTCAGCAGTACATGAATATCTACCTGCTGCAGTATGTCAGCAGTACATGAATGTCTACCTGCTGCAGTATGTCAGCAGTACATGAATGTCTACCTGCTGCAGTATGTCAGCAGTGCATGAATATCTACCTGCTGCAGTATGTCAGCAGTACATGAATATCTACCTGCTGCAGTATGTCAGCAGTACATGAATATCTACCTGCTGCAGTATGTCAGCAGTACATGAATATCTACCTGCTGCAGTATGTCAGCAGTGCATGAATATCTACCTGCTGCAGTATGTCAGCAGTGCATGAATATCTACCTGCTGCAGTATGTCAGCAGTACATGAATATCTACCTGCTGCAGTATGTCAGCAGTGCATGAATATCTACCTGCTGCAGTATGTCAGCAGTACATGAATGTCTACCTGCTGCAGTATGTCAGCAGTACATGAATATCTACCTGCTGCAGTATGTCAGCAGTGCATGAATATCTACCTGCTGCAGTATGTCAGCAGTGCATGAATATCTACCTGCTGCAGTATGTCAGCAGTGGATGAATATCTACCTGCTGCAGTATGTCAGCAGTGCATGAATATCTACCTGCTGCAGTATGTCAGCAGTACATGAATGTCTACCTGCTGCAGTATGTCAGCAGTGGATGAATATCTACCTGCTGCAGTGTGTCAGCAGTACATGAATATCTACCTGCTGCAGTATGTCAGCAGTATGTCAGCAGTACATGAATGTCTACCTGCTGCAGTATGTCAGCAGTGCATGAATATCTACCTGCTGCAGTATGTCAGCAGTGCATGAATATCTACCTGCTGCAGTATGTCAGCAGTGCATGAATATCTACCTGCTGCAGTATGTCAGCAGTACATGAATGTCTACCTGCTGCAGTATGTCAGCAGTACATGAATGTCTACCTGCTTCAGTATGTCAGCAGTATGTCAGCAGTACATGAATATCTACCTGCTGCAGTATGTCAGCAGTGCATGAATATCTACCTGCTGCAGTATGTCAGCAGTGCATGAATATCTACCTGCTGCAGTATGTCAGCAGTATGTCAGCAGTACATGAATGTCTACCTGCTGCAGTATGTCAGCAGTGCATGAATATCTACCTACTGCAGTATGTCAGCAGTGCATGAATATCTACCTGCTGCAGTATGTCAGCAGTATGTCAGCAGTACATGAATGTCTACCTGCTGCAGTATGTCAGCAGTGCATGAATATCTACCTGCTGCAGTATGTCAGCAGTACATGAATATCTACCTGCTGCAGTATGTCAGCAGTACATGAATGTCTACCTGCTGCAGTATGTCAGCAGTACATGAATATCTACCTGCTGCAGTATGTCAGCAGTATGTCAGCAGTACATGAATGTCTACCTGCTGCAGTATGTCAGCAGTACATGAATATCTACCTGCTGCAGTATGTCAGCAGTACATGAATGTCTACCTGCTGCAGTATGTCAGCAGTACATGAATATCTACCTGCTGCAGTATGTCAGCAGTACATGAATATCTACCTGCTGCAGTATGTCAGCAGTGCATGAATATCTACCTGCTGCAGTATGTCAGCAGTACATGAATGTCTACCTGCTGCAGTATGTCAGCAGTGCATGAATATCTACCTGCTGCAGTATGTCAGCAGTGCATGAATATCTACCTGCTGCAGTATGTCAGCAGTGCATGAATATCTACCTGCTGCAGTATGTCAGCAGTACATGAATGTCTACCTGCTGCAGTATGTCAGCAGTACATGAATGTCTACCTGCTGCAGTATGTCAGCAGTGCATATCTACCTGCTGCAGTATGTCAGCAGTGCATGAATATCTACCTGCTGCAGTATGTCAGCAGTGCATGAATATCTACCTGCTGCAGTATGTCAGCAGTACATGAATATCTACCTGCTGCAGTATGTCAGCAGTACATGAATATCTACCTGCTGCAGTATGTCAGCAGTACATGAATGTCTACCTACTGCAGTATGTCAGCAGTGCATGAATGTCTACCTGCTGCAGTATGTCAGCAGTACATGAATGTCTACCTGCTGCAGTATGTCAGCAGTACATGAATGTCTACCTGCTGCAGTATGTCAGCAGTGCATGAATATCTACCTGCTGCAGTATGTCAGCAGTACATGAATATCTACCTGCTGCAGTATGTCAGCAGTGCATGAATATCTACCTGCTGCAGTATGTCAGCAGTGCATGAATATCTACCTGCTGCAGTATGTCAGCAGTGCATGAATGTCTACCTGCTGCAGTATGTCAGCAGTACATGAATGTCTACCTGCTGCAGTATGTCAGCAGTACATGAATGTCTACCTGCTGCAGTATGTCAGCAGTACATGAATATCTACCTGCTGCAGTATGTCAGCAGTGCATGAATATCTACCTGCTGCAGTATGTCAGCAGTGCATGAATATCTACCTGCTGCAGTATGTCAGCAGTGCATGAATATCTACCTGCTGCAGTATGTCAGCAGTGCATGAATATCTACCTGCTGCAGTATGTCAGCAGTGCATGAATATCTACCTGCTGCAGTATGTCAGCAGTGCATGAATATCTACCTGCTGCAGTATGTCAGCAGTACATGAATGTCTACCTGCTGCAGTATGTCAGCAGTACATGAATATCTACCTGCTGCAGTATGTCAGCAGTGCATGAATATCTACCTGCTGCAGTATGTCAGCAGTGCATGAATATCTACCTGCTGCAGTATGTCAGCAGTACATGAATATCTACCTGCTGCAGTATGTCAGCAGTACATGAATATCTACCTGCTGCAGTATGTCAGCAGTGCATGAATATCTACCTGCTGCAGTATGTCAGCAGCCTTCTCCTCACTGCAACATTCATCACCCATGCTTCACACCCATATAAGAGCGTTGGTAAAATTATACTCTCATACATTCCCCTCTTTGCCTCCAAGGACAAAGTTCTTTGTCTCCACAGATTCCTAAGTATTTATTTAGTTGTGAGTGAGTAAGTGGTTTTTAAGAAGAGTCTTGAATTTATAAACAGTCTTTCTTTTGTAGTCACAGATAATGAAATCCAGATTTTTGGGCCTTTTATGTGCATTGCATTTTTACATAGTGTGTTATGGTCATGTGTTCTGTTGAGGTTGGTAAGGAGAAGTTTGAGGGGAGGGTTTATATCTGAGTTAAGTGTTCTATGTATGTAGTAGGTGCAATAATAAGTATGGATGTTTTATACGGTGAGTAAGTTTAGAGTTTTGAATACTGGTGGAGTATGCTGCCTGTAGCGAGAATTTGTTATCATTCTGACTGCAGCCTTTTGTTGGGTAATTAATGGTCTGAGATGGTTTATTGTTTTTGAGCTCCATGCACAAATTCCATAGGCAAAATAGAGGAAAATGAGTAAGTGATATAGGGCCAGGAGGGCCTACTTGCAGAGGCAAAGGTAATGTTCACGGCTTTCACTGAGACCCACATAAAGGATCACTTGGACAACGAAATATGGATCCCAGGTTACAACCTATACAGATGTGACAGAGTGAACAGGCAAAAGGGGGAGGGGGGGGTTGGCCTGTACATTGCAGAGTCACTTGTTTGCACAGAACTGCTTAATGCCTCAAATGATGTAGTGGAAGTTTTAGCAGTAAAGATCGAGAACCAAAACCTAGTCATTGTGGTAGTCTACAAGCCTCCGGATGCAACATCCCAGCAATTCCAGGAACAGCTGTTAAAAATTGACCACTGTCTGGAAAATCTTCCAGCTCTTGCACCCAACATCTTGCTCCTGGGGGATTTCAACTTAAGGCACCTAAAATGGAGGAATATAGCAAATAATATTGTTGCAGTAATAACACCAGGAGGCAGCTCTGATGAAAACTCACACTCACACGAGCTTTTAAATCTCTGCACAAAATTCAATTTAAACAAGCAAATAATAGAGCCTACTAGAATGGAGAATACACTAGACCTCATCTTCACTAACAATGATGATCTGATAAGAAATGTCACCATATCAAAAACAATATACTCAGATCACAACATAATTGAGGTTCAGACATGTATGCGCGGAGTCCCAGACCGACAAAATGAGATTAGTCACGAGGGAGCATTCACCAAATTCAACTTCAATAACAAAAACATAAAGTGGGACCAAGTAAACCAAGTCCTAACCGATATAAGCTGGGAAGATATACTAAGCAACACAGACCCCAACTTATGCCTAGAACAGATTAACTTGGTGGCACTCGATGTATGCACAAGGCTTATTCCTCTAAGAAAAAGGAGGAGTAGATGTAAAATAGAAAGAGACTGGCGCTCCCTTTACAGGCGATGGAAAAGAATAACAGAGCGGCTAAAAGAGGTCAATCTATCTGAAATGCGTAGGGAGACACTGGTCAGAGAAATAGCAAACATCGAACTTAAGCTAAAGGAATCTTATAGGAGTCAGGAATCGCGGGAAGAACTAAAAGCCATAAATGAAATCGAAAGAAACCCAAAGTATTTCTTCTCCTATACCAAATCAAAGTCGAGAACAACATCCAGTATTGGGCCCTTACTTAAACAAGATGGGTCCTACACAGATGACAGCAAGGAAATGAGTGAGCTACTCAAGTCCCATTATGACTTAGTTTTTAGCAAGCCACTAACCAGACTGAGAGCCGAAGATCAAAACGAATTTTTTATGAGAGAGCCACAGAATTTGGTTAACACAAGCCTATCTGATGTTATCCTGATGCCAAATGACTTCGAACAGGCGATAAATGACATGCCCATGCACTCTGCCCCAGGGCCAGACTCATGGAACTCCGTGTTCATCAAGAACTGAAAGAAGCCCCTATCACGAGCCTTTACCATCCTATGGAGAGGGAGCATGGACACGGGGGTCGTCCCACAGTTACTAAAAACAAAGGGGGCAGTAAAGCAACAGCAAAGAACTACAGACCAATAGCACTAACATCCCATATCATAAAAATCTTTGAAAGGGTCCTAAGAAGCAAGATCACCACCCATCTAGAAACCCATCAGTTACACAACCCAGGGCAACATGGGTTTAGAACGGGTTGCTCCTGTCTGTCTCAACTATTGGATCACTACGACAAGGTCCTAGATGCACTAGAAGACAAAAAGAATGCAGATGTAATATATACAGACTTTGCAAAAGCCTTCGACAAGTGTGACCATGGCGTAATAGCGCACAAAATGCATGCTAAAGGAATAACAGGAAAAGTCGGTCGATGGATCTATAATTTCCTCACTAACAGAACACAGAGAGTAGTAGTCAACAGAGTAAAGTCCGAGGCAGCCACGGTGAAAAGCTCTGTTCCACAAGGCACAGTACTCGCTCCCATCTTGTTCCTCATCCTCATATCTGACATAGACGGGGATGTCAGCCACAGCACCGTGTCTTCCTTTGCAGATGACACCCGAATCTGCATGACAGTGTCTTCCATTGCAGACACTGCAAGGCTCCAGGCGGACATCAACCAAATCTTTCAGTGGGCTGCAGAAAACAATATGAAGTTCAACGATGAGAAATTTCAATTACTCAGATATAGTAAACACGAGGAAATTAAATCTTCATCAGAGTACAAAACAAATTCTGGCCACAAAATAGAGCGAAACACCAACGTCAAAGACCTGGGAGTGATCATGTCGGAGGATCTCACCTTCAAGGACCATAACCTTGTATCAATCGCATCTGCTAGAAAAATGACAGGATGGATAATGAGAACCTTCAAAACGAGGGATGCCAAGCCCATGATGACACTTTTCAGGTCACTTGTTCTATCTAGGCTGGAATATTGCTGCACACTAACAGCACCTTTCAAGGTAGGTGAAATTGCTGACCTGGAAAATGTACAGAGAACCTTCACGGCACGCATAACGGAGATAAAACACCTCAATTACTGGGAGTGCTTGAGGTTCCTGAACCTGTATTCCCTGGAACGCAGGCGGGAGAGATACATGATTGTATACACCTGGAAAATCCTAGAGGGACTAGTACAGAACTTGCACAGAAAAATCACTCACTACGAAAGCAAAAGACTTGGCAGACGATGCAACATCCCCCAATGAAAAGCAGGGGTGTCACTAGCACGTTAAGAGACCATACAATAAGTGTCAGGGGCCCGAGACTGTTCAACTGCCTCCCAGCATACATAAGGGGGATTACCAACAGACCCCTGGCAGTCTTCAAGCTGGCACTGGACAAGCACCTAAAGTCGGTTCCTAATCAGCCGGGCTGTGGCTCGTACGTTGGTTTGCGTGCAGCCAGCAGTAACAGCCTGGTTGATCAGGCTCTGATCCACCAGGAGGCCTGGTCACAGACCGGGCCGCGGGGGCGTTGACCCCCGGAACTCTCTCCAGGTAAACTCCAGGTAAACACTGCTGTAACACTTGTTACACTGCTGTAACACTTGTTATCATTATGTTAAGAGGGACATCTGTAGCTCTGTTACCAAACTGAATGAAGTAGGTTTTGTCAATGTTGAGAGTAAGTTTGTTAATCATCATACAGGTAGATATTTTCTGTAATTCGGTATTTACAGTATTGGCTAGTATGACTGGGCTCAGCTGAGAGAAGACGTATGTAGTGTCATCTGCAAATAGTGTGGGCTTGAGTAGTTGCGATGCATTTGGTAGGCCGTTTATGTAAATGAAAAAGAGAAGAGGGCCAAGGACACTTCCCTGTGGGACACCAACTGTAATTAGCTGTGTGGAAGAGTTTGCTCCATTTGTGTGCACATATTGGCTTCTGTTGCTGAGGTAAGACTTTAGGTAGTTGAGGGAGTGCCCTCTTATACCATAGTGTGACAATTTTATATTGAGCAAATCATGGTCAACTGTATCAAAAGCTTTACGCAAGTCAATGAAGATCCCCAATAGGACTTCTTTTTTCTCGAGTGTAGTGTATATTTGTTCTAGAATGTGTATAATAGCATCATTCGTATTTTTATTAGGCCTGAACCCACACTGACAGGGGTTGAATATGTTGTGGGAGATGAGATAGGAATAGATTCACTTATGAATTAGTTTTTAAAAGATTTTAAAGAGAAGGGATAAGTTGGATATTGACCTATAGTTATTCAAGTCTGTTTGATCTTCTCCTTTATGTATCAGGGTGACCCTCGCTATTTTGAGAACTGTAGGGAAGGTAGAGGATTCGATGGATTTGTTAGAGTGTTGCAATGATTGGTGACAGAACTTGTGAAGCTTTTTTGTTTATAAAGTGTGGTAAGATATTTAAATCTCCTATCTTGTTCTTTAGTGTGTCGATAATAAGGGAGACTTCTATTGGGCTAGTCGGAGCTAGGAACAGTGTGTTCAGGTAGTTGCCAGTGAGGTAGTCATTGGGTGGGGTATTTGAGCTTGGGATTTTATCGGCAAGATTTATCGAAGATACGGTACTATGCTCCACAGTCAGCCCTCCTGGCCCTATATCACTCTCTTATTTACCCCTATCTCACCTATGGAATTTGTGCATGGGGCTCAACAACAAGTAACCATCTCAGACCACTAATTACCCAACAAAAGGCTGCAGTTAGAATGATAACAAATTCTCACTACAGGCAGCACACTCCACCAATATTCAATACACTCAACCTACTCACCATACAAAACATCCATACTTATTACTGCACCTATTACATACATAGAACACTCAACTCTGATATTAACCCTCCCCTCAAACATCTCCTTGCCAACCTCAACAGAACACATGACCATAACACAAGGCACAGATCACTCTTTGATATTCCTCGTGTCCATCTCACGCTATGCAAAAACTCAATGCACATAAAAGGCCCTAAAATCTGGAATTCATTACCTGTAAATATAAAAGAAACACTACCTGTTTATAAATTCAAGTCTCTTCTCAAAGATCACTTACTCACCCAAAACCAAATAAATACTGAATAACTGAACCTTATAAATTGTATATCTTAAATGTTTCTCACAATTATATCACATAAATGTTAAACCTAAAACCCAATCTAACTTTATTATTTTTTAAATACACTACCTAACAGAATACTCCATTCTACTGAATTTACAACAATTCATGCAACCATATGACCTGTCTTTGTAATACTCACTTGTGCTTTATAGTAATCTGTTTACATTAATGTTTTTCACTGATTTCATCATTGCTTAGTTAATCTTAAGTTAATTTTAAGCCAGCCCGTAATGCTATGCATAGTATAAGTGGCTTTGGCATGCTGCTCTTATCTGTATTTTTTTGTACCTCTGTATGTGTGCTCAAATTATAAATAAATAAATAAATAAATAAATAAATAAATAAAAAGGTTTTTATAATAATAACGATAGAGCTTCAGTTCCCTAAATTAATCATAATAATAATAATAATAATAATAATAATAATAATAATAATAATAATAATAATAATAATAATAATAATAATAATGACAGAATTTCAGTTGCCTAAATTAATAATAATAATAATAATACGTATGTAATAATAATTCAGAATGCTGCTGCTATTTGGCACAGCTGATGCCAAAACTTCCAGTAAGCGGTACATATTTACATTGCTGTAGGAGCAGTTCTCTCGTGCTTGCTTGCATTTTTTTTTACAGTCATTTGGCCAAATTTCTTTTTTCTAACCATGAGTCCTAATAAAATAAGTGCAAAGGACAGTGCTGGACAATGATTTCTTATGAGTGACAGGGGTTGGATTTGAGTGGGACTTGCACATCAGAGCTTATGTCTTGGGTAGCATTGAAAATTGGGTTGGGCAAATGTTTTGTTAGTGGGATGAATTGTAAAGGACCTGCCTAGTATGGGCCAACAGGCCTGCTGCAGTGTTCCTCCTTTCTTATGTTCTTATTTCGACCTAGCAAGCGGCAGCGGCAGCAGCGGCATCCTACCAGCTCTTCTTCCTCAAAAAACATCGCTCATCAAAACTTGTGATGGCCTAAGTGAAAGTTCAACTACATGAACCCACGTAGACCACAAAATGACCCAAGAATACTAAGAATGTAACCCAAATCTTGACAAAAATAGAAGATCTAAGGAAGACAGCCCTGCTAACCCAAACACTGCCTCCGCTGCCAGACAACCACTTAACCCAAGCTCCGAGAAAACAAGCCTTCTCCTCCATTGCTACACAGTATCTACTTCAGTGATACTATGAAAGGATATTGCAGAAGAAACAACATCAGTAATAAAAGAATAACAGCAAGGACCCTAGAACTCAACTTGTCTACCCAGCAGGACGCCGGTGTATCATCAACCCCCCTCACCACCGACACCCAGGGAACAACAACAACAAACATTTATTTATTTTATTTTATTTATTTCCAATTTGTGCACACATACAGAGGTACAAAAAAAATACAGATAAGAGCAGTATGCCAAAGCCACTTATACTATGCATAGCATTACGGGCTGGCTTAAAATTAACTTAAGATTAACTAAGCAATGATTACTATTATTATTATAATCAAAAAGAAGCGCTAAGCCACAAGGACTATACAGCGCTGCTACTAGGCAATGATGAAATCAGTGATAAAACATTAATGTAAACAGATAACTATAAAGCACAAGTGAGTATTACAAAGACAGGTCATATGGTTGCATTCAGTTAGGTAGTGATTCTGTTAGGTAGTGTATTTAAAAAATAATAAAGTTAGATTGGGTTTTAGGTTTAACATTTATGTGATATAATTGTGAGAAACATTTAAGATATACAATTTATAATGTTCAGTTATTCAGTATTTATTTGGTTTTGGGTGAGTAAGTAATCTTTGAGAAGAGACTTGAATTTATAAACAGGTAGTGTTTCTTTTATATTTACAGGTAATGAATTCCAGATTTTAGGGCCTTTTATGTGCATTGAGTTTTTGCATAGTGTGAGATGGACACGAGGAACATCAAAGAGTGATCTGTGCCTTGTGTTATGGTCATGTGTTCTGTTGAGGTTGGCAAGGAGATGTTTGAGGGGAGGGTTAATATCAGAGTTAAGTGTTCTATGTATGTAATAGGTGCAGTAATAAGTACGGATGTTTTGTATGGTGAGTAGGTTTAGTGTATTGAATATTGGTGGAGTGTGCTGCCTGTAGTGAGAATTTGTTATCATTCTAACTGCAGCCTTTTGTTGGGTAATTAGTGGTCTGAGATGGTTAATTGTTGTTGAGCCCCATGCACAAATTCCATAGGTGAGATAGGGGTAAATAAGAGAGTGATATAGGGCCAGGAGGGCTGACTGTGGAACATAGTACCGTATCTTCGATAGTATGCCTACAGTCTTGGAAATTTTCTTAGAAATTTGATGTATATGTGTATGAAATTTGAGTCTATTATCAAGGTGGATTCCTAAGAATTTTCCCTCTGTTAGCTTTGTGATAGGTGATCCATTTATCATTATGTTAAGAGGGACATCTGTAGCTCTGTTACCAAACTGAATGAAGTAGGTTTTGTCAATGTTTAGTGTAAGTTTGTTAGTCCTCATCCAGGTAGATATTTTCTGTAATTCGGTATTTACAGTATTGGCTAGCGTGACTGGGCTTGGGTGAGAGAAGACGTATGTAGTGTCATCTGCAAATAGTGTGGGTTTGAGTAATTGCGAAGCATTTGGAAGGTCATTTATGTATAGGAGAAAGAGAAGAGGGCCAAGGACACTTCCCTGTGGGACACCAACTGTAATTGGTTGTGCAGAAGAGTTTGCCCCATTTGCATACACATATTGGCTTCTGTTGCTGAGGTAAGACTTGAGGTAGTTGAGGGAGTGCCCTCTTATACCATAGTGTGACAATTTTACGTGGAGCAAGTCATGGTCAACTGTATCAAAAGCTTTACGTAAGTCAATGAAGATCCCCAGTGGGACTTCTTTTTTCTCTATTGCAGTGTATATATGTTCTAGCATGTGTATAATAGCATCATTAGTATTTTTATTAGGCCTGAATCCAAATTGGCAGGGGTTGAGTATGTTTTGGGAGATAAGGTAGGAGTAGATTCGTTTATGAATTAATTTTTCGAAGATTTTTGAGAGAGGGTGTAAGTTGGATATTGGCCTATAGTTATTCAACTCTGTTTGGTCTCCTCCTTTGTGGATCGGGGTGACCCTTGCTATTTTGAGTACTGTAGGGAAGGTGGAGGATTCAATGGATTTGTTAAAGAGTGTTGCAATGATTGGTGATAGCACTTGTGACACTTTTTTGTATATAAGGGGTGGTAAGGTATTTAAATCTCCTGCCTTGTTTTTTAGTGCGTTGATAATAAGGGAGACTTCGTATGGGTTAGTCGGAGCTAGGAACAGTGTGTTCGGGTAGTTGCCGGTAAGGTAGTCATTTGGTGGGGTATCTGAGCTTGGGATTTTATTGGCAAGGTTTTGTCCTATAGTGGAGAAGAAATCATTGAGTCTGTTTGCTGTTTCTGTTGGTGGGAGTTGGGGTTCATCTGTTTTTGCTAATTTTATTTCGCTATTTCGTGATATCTTTTTTGTTCCCAGAATTTCTGATAGGGTTTTCCAGGTCTTTTTTATATCACCTCGTAAGTTGGATAATCTGTTCTCATAATACAATTTTTTTGCCCTTCTTATCAGGCTGGTTAGGATTGACGAGTAACGTTTTGTTTGGTCTCTGGTTATGTGACCCATTCTGTACTGTTTTTCATATTGGTGTTTTGTATTTATGGATTTGAGAATGCTGGGTGTTAGCCAGGGACTGTTCAGTCTCTTTGCTGTCATCTGTTTAGTTTTTTTAGGGCAGTGCTTGTTATAGAGGTATTGGGTTTTTTTTAGAAAATTATTAATACATTCGTCAATATCTGTATAGGTTTCTAGCTCAGTGTGCCAATCAATGTTTGCTATTGCTGTTGTGAAGTTATTAATGGCTGCCTCGTTGTGAAGTCTGAAGGTGACTTTAGTAGTGTCTTGGGGTAGTTTACCAAGAGTTGTTATGAGGAAAGTAGGGTAGTGGTCTGTGGTATTATCTGTAATTATGCCTGATTTTAAAGGGGATATGGTGTTGGTCCAGATGTGGTCAAGTAGGGAAACACTAGTCTCTGTAACTCTTGTAGGTTTTGTTACTGTTGGTAGTAACATACAGTTACTCATTGTGTTTGTGAATTCAGTAACGTGTGGGTCCTGGTCTTGCAGGAGATTTATATTGAAGTCACCTGAGAGTAGTAAGTGATCTTTGTTCATGCGTGCATCAGTTATCATACTTCCTAGATTTTGACTAAATTGGCTAATGTTTGACTGTGGAACTCTGTAGATGTTTATCAATGTGAGAGGTTTTTGTAGGTACTTTGATTTGAATTTAGCTATTATATATTCCCCATGTTCATCCCTTGTGCAAGTATTAGTGATACATTCTAGTTGGTCTGAGTAGTATATGGCTGTGCCACCCCCTTGTTGATCTGGCCTACAGTTGTGTATGGCTGTGTAACCAGGAATGGCATAGACATCTGTACTATCAGGCTTTAGCCAGGTTTCAGTTAGTGTAATGATGGACATATTGGCATGTAAGGAATTTAGTAATGCTATGAGGTCATCATAATGCTTGCTTAAAGATCTGATATTGTAGTTAAATATAGTTATGTTGTTGTTGGCACTGAGAAGTGCCTTTGATTGTTCTGCAGTGTAGTAATTACAGTTACTGTTTGATTCATTTAAGTCATTAAATAAGAGGTTGGTATCAGGATCAATGCTTGTAATCATAAGATTTGTAGTGAATCTATAGTTTGAATTAAGTATAAAACAAAGTAAATAGTCTTAAGCTAAAAAATAGCACCTGGATTATTTAACAAATGTAAAATAATGAGCTAAGGGACTAATACAAATAAAGTGATGATCAAATAGTGGAGCTTGGGAATATGATAGTAGGTAGTACTATAAAGGTAATTTTTTAAAGTTAGAATTATAGTATAAAATTATAATATAAAAGGGACTAATATAGGTTGTGGTGACCAATAAAGTGGTAATCAAAAAAAATGAGCTTTGGAATATAATGGCAAAATTGTGAACTTATTCTACTTTAGCACCTAAGAATAGCACCTTGATTATTTTAACAATTGTGAATATATAAACTAGGATAGTAATATAAAGCTAAAATAAAGGAGAAAACATATAAGGGACTAAAATTAAGTAATGGTAAGCAAAGTTAAATGGGCAGATGGTAGGAATTATAATATAAACTTATAATATAAAAATACAATTTGAAATGGTACTTGCAATTGCACTAGAGTCTGGTATAGGTTGTTGACAAGATCAAGATTATACCTAGATTTAAATTGACAAAATAAAATTCACAATGGCTGACTCCCCCTCCAACTCCACTCCCTTCAAAGGATTCACCCATGATTACTCAGGTATGATTATTCCTGAGAATATAAAGAACTACATCGTTGCTCTAGAAAACGAAATCAAAGATATCAAAGCAACACTCGAGCGACGAGAATCCAAGATAACCAACCTCGAGAACAAGATCCAAAACCTTGAAGAGAAGATTACATCGGGAAGTGTTGACACAGAAAATACTCTGAAAGCAGCTATAGCCAGTCACACCAAACAAATAACTACAATAAATATGAAGGTTGAAGAAGCAATCAAGGACTGGAATCAGAACATGCACACTCGACTAAATGAATACCTTGATTTCCAAGACGACAAAACTGAACAAGATAAGTTGTCTGATGCAGTTATAATAAACAGTCCACACATTCCTAGTGACATAACACAAGCTCAGTGCAAAGAAACTGCTGTCAGGATAATACAGAACCACGTACAAGTCATCGTGCAAAACAATGAAATCAAAGAAACACGTTTGTTAGGAAAACCAGGAAGTAAACACAGTATAATGATCCGACTTCATTCATACGATAAAAGAAAGGACCTAATTAAATCAGCAATTACAATGAAAAATGGAGTGTACATAAATGAGTGTCTAACAAGAAAACGTCAAAACCTTCTGTTCAGGCTGAGAAAACTTAAACAGGAAAACAAAATACATCAGTGTTTCACGCGAGATGGGAAAATACTAGTAAGGAAAACATCAACAGGACAACAATATACTATCTCAAACGAACACGATTTCTCTACCTTCCTTAGAAAAGCTGTCATTTCTGTAACAGATTAGATAAGTGCCCTTAATACATATATACGTGTGGTGCACATAGTGTACCTTACTATTATATTGTGCATTATTATTTTTTATTATTTTTTTCATCACAAGCTAATGCTAACTACCTCCAATACTTTTTTACTTCTTTCTTACTGCTATTAATTGCTCATAATTTTATGTTACAAGTCAAATCTTACTCCAAATTAATATTATTCATTGTTCTTACCTGTCCATTTAATTTTGTTTACCACTACTTGTTTTTTTAGTCACTTTTTATTGTGTGTGCAATTAGTGTATATTCCAATTACTTTTTGCAAGTACCAAAACTATCTTTTGCTAGCTAGTACCAACTACCTCATTTTTTTTTTTTACTTTTTATTGTGCAATAAACTGCTCAACTTATTTAATATTTCAAATCAGATCTTACTCCTAAACCAATATTATTTCATAGTGACTATCTGTCCATTTAACTTTTTTACCATTACTTAATTGTAGTCCCTTATATATTTTTTTTATTTTTTCTTTCCTTTATTTTAGCTTTATATAACTACCTTAGCTCATATATTCACAATTGTTAAAATAATCAAGGTGCTATTCTCAGGTGCTAAAGTTAATAAGTTCACTATTTTGCCATTATACTCCAAAGCTCATTTATTTGATTACCACTTTATTGTTCACCACAACTTATATTAGTCCCTTTTATATTATAATTCTAACTTTAAAGAATTACCTTTAAAGTACTACCTACTATCATATTCCCAAGCTCCATTATTTGATCATCACTTTATTTGTTCACCACAAATTATTTTAGTCCCTTTTATATTGTCTCCTTTATTTTAGCTTTAAAAAACTACCTTAGCTCATTGTTTTTACATTTGTTAAATAATTCAGGTGCTATTTTTTTTTTTAGCTTTAGAATATTTTATTTTTTACTTAATTCTAACTATAGATTCACTACAAATCTTATGATTACAAGCACTGATCCTGATACCAACCTCTTATTTAATGACTTAAATGATTCAAACAGTTACTGTAATTACTACACAGCAATAACAATCAAAGGCACTTCTCAGAGCCAACAACAACATAACTATCTTTAACTACAATATCAGATCTTTAAGCAAGCATTATGATGACCTCCTAGCATTACTAAATTCCTTGCATGCCAATATGTCCATCATTACACTAACTGAAACCTGGCTAAAGCCTGATACTACAGATGTCTATGCCATTCCTGGTTACACAGCCATACACAACTGTAGGCCAGATCAACAAGGGGGTGGCAGAGCTATATACTACTCAGACCAACTAGAATGTATCACTAATACTTGCACAAGGGATGAACATGGGGAATATATAATAGCTAAATTCAAATCCAAATACCTACAAAAACCTCTCACAGTGATAAACATCTACAGAGTTCCACAATCAAACATTAGCCAATTTAGTCAAAACCTAGGAAGTATGATAACTGATGCACGCATGAACAAAGATCACTTACTACTCTCAGGTGACTTCAATATAAATCTCCTGCAAGACCAGGACCCACACGTTACTGAATTCACAAACACAATGAGTAACTGCATGTTGCTACCAACATTAACAAAACCTACAAGAGTTACAGAGACTAGTGTTTCCCTACTTGACCACATCTGGACCAACACCATATCCCCTTTAAAATCAGGCATAATTACAGATAATACCACAGACCACTACCCTACTTTCCTCATAACAATTCTTGGTAAAATACCCCAAGACACTACTAAAGTCACCTTCAGACTTCACAATGAGGCAGCCATTAATAACCTCACAACAGCAGTAACAAACATTGACTGGCACACTGAGCTAGAAATCTATACAGATATTGACGAATGTTTTAATAATTTTCTAAAAAAGACCCAATACCTTTATAACAAGCACTGCCCTAAAAAATCTAAACAGATGACAGCTAAGAGACTGAACAGTCCCTGGCTAACACCCAGCATTCTCAAATCCATAAATACAAAACACCGATATGAAAAACAGTACAGAATGGGTCACATAACCAGAGACCAAACAAAACGTTACTCGTCAATCCTAACCAGCCTGATAAGAAGGGCAAAAAAATTGTATTATGAGAACAGATTATCCAACTTACGAGGTGATATAAAAAAGACCTGGAAGACCCTATCAGAAATTCTGGGAACAAAAAAGATATCACGACATAGCGAAATAAAATTAGCAAAATCAGATGAACCCCAACTCCCACCAACAGAAACAGCAAACAGACTCAATGATTTCTTCTCCACTATAGGTCAAAACCTTGCCAATAAAATCCCAAGCTCAGATACCCCACCAAATGACTACCTCACTGGCAACTACCCGAACACACTGTTCCTAGCTCCGACTAACCCATACGAAGTCTCCCTTATTATCAACGCACTGAAAAACAAGGCAGGAGATTTAAATACCTTACCACCCTTTATATACAAAAAAGCGTCACAAGTACTATCACCAATCATTGCAACACTCTTTAACAAATCCATTGAATCCTCCACCTTCCCTACAGTTCTCAAAATAGCAAGGGTCACCCCGATCCATAAAGGAGGAGACCAAACAGAGTTGAATAACTATAGGCCAATATCCAATTTACACCCTCTCTCAAAAATCTTCGAAAAATTAATTCATAAACGAATCTACTCCTACCTCATCTCCCAAAACATTCTCAACCCCTGGCAATTTGGATTCAGGCCTAATAAAAATACTAATGATGCTATTATACACTTGCTAGAACATATATACACTGCAATAGAGAAAAAAGAAGTCCCACTGGGGATCTTCATTGACTTACGTAAAGCTTTTGATACAGTTGACCATGACTTGCTCCACGTAAAATTGTCACACTGTGGTATAAGAGGGCACTCCCTCAACTACCTCAAGTCATACCTCAGCAACAGAAGCCAATATGTGTACGCAAATGGGGCAAGCTCTTCCGCACAACCAATTACAGTTGGTATCCCACAGGGAAGTGTCCTTGGCCCTCTTCTCTTTCTCCTATACATAAATGACCTACCAAATGCTTCGCAATTACTCAAACCCACACTTTTTGCAGATGACACTACATACGTCTTCTCTCACCCGAGCCCAGTCACGCTAGCCAATACTGTAAACACCGAATTACAGAAAATATCTACCTGGATGAGGACTAACAAACTTACACTAAACATTGACAAAACCTACTTCATTCAGTTTGGTAACAGAGCTACAGATGTACCTCTTAACATAACGATAAACGGATCACCTATCACAAAGCTAACAGAGGGAAAATTCTTAGGAATCCACCTCGATAACAGACTCAAATTTCATACACATGTACAACAAATTTCTAAGAAAATTTCCAAGACTGTAAGCATACTATCGAAGATACGGTACTATGTTCCACAGTCAGCCCTCCTGGCCCTTTATCACTCTCTTATTTACCCCTATCTCACCTATGGAATTTGTGCATGGGGCTCAACAACAATTAACCATCTCAGACCACTAATTACCCAACAAAAGGCTGCAGTTAGAATGATGATAAATTCTCACTACAGGCAACACACTCCACCAATATTCAAAACACTCAACCTACTCACCATACAAAACATCCATACTTATTATTGCACCTATTACATATATAGAACACTTAACTCTGATATTAACCCTCCCCTCAAACATCTTCTTGCCAACCTCAACAGAACACATGACCATAACACAAGGCACAGATCACTCTTCGATGTTCCTCGTGTCCATCTCACGCTATGCAAAAACTCAATGCACATAAAAGGCCCTAAAATCTGGAATTCATTACCTGTAAATATAAAAGAAACACTACCTGTTTACAAATTCAAGTCTCTTCTCAAAGTTCACTTACTCACTCAAAACCAAATAAATACTGAATAACTGAACCTTATAAATTGTATATCCAAAATGTTACTCACAATTATATCACATAAATGTTAAACCTAGGACCCAATCTAACTTTGTTATTTTTTTAAATACACTACCTAACAGAATACTCCATTCTACTGAATGAACAGCAATGCATGCAACCATATGACCTGTCTTTGTAATACTCATTTGTGCTTTATAGTTATCTGTTTACAATAATGTCTTATCACTGATTTCATCATTGCTTAGTTAATCTTAAGTTAATTTTAAGCCAGCCCGTAATGCTATGCATATAAGTGGCTTTGGCATGCCTCTCCTACCTGTATTTTTTTTGTACCTCTGTATGTATGCTAAAATTTCTAAATAAATAAATAAATAAATAAATGGACTTAGCCAGGCAATACCAGCTTAGTACATCTACGATATGTAGATACTAAAGCTGTATCAGTTATGTTCAGTGATTAAATAAAACAAATTGTATGAGTTAAGTTCAGCGATAAAATAAAACAATGTTGCTGTTGGAGGTTTACAGGGCCACTGACATCATACACTGCAGCCTCAACCTCCCCCACTTTCAACCTCCTCCACCCTCAACCTCCCCCACCCTCAACCTCCCCCACCCTCAACCTCCTCCACTCTCAACCTCCTCCACCCTCAACCTCCCCCACCCTCAACCTCCCCCACTCTCAACCTCCCCCACCCTCAACCTCCCCCACCCTCAACCTCCCCCACCCTCAACCTCCCCCACCATCTCTGCTCCAAGTGTGTAAATACATATGCACTTTATATAAACAGTTCAACATTTCTTTACATTCTGAAGTGTATTATGATTTATTATGTTTCTATATATGATATTTCTGCAATTAGCCTCACAAATACTCCATTTTCTCTTACAATAAGAGCATGGGAAGATACTATAGTCAAAGTTAGACAGGAAATGGTGGACACTTCTGCCGCTGCCTCTGCCAACATATTATGGCCTATTTTATTCATTCTAGAGAACAGTGGAACCTCTACTTGTGAGTTTAATCCGTTCCATGACCTTGCTCGCAACTGGATTTGCTTGTATGCAGAGTCAATTTTCCTCATTTAAATTAACTGAAATGCAATTACTCCGTTCCAGTGGAATTCTGTATTTCAATAATTTATTTATCTATCACAATTCATCTAATATGACATAATAAACAATATAAATAACATAGAAGCCTGATATACACTCTAAAATGAATAAAATATGTCGTTCATATAGTGGTACGGGCGGTGTTGGTAGTGGACGAGATTTTGTCTGGAGACCGGACAGAATACTTCTTGAATAATTTCGCCAATATCATCTATACGGCTTATCTATCACAGTTCATCTAATATTACATAACAAACAATATAAATAACATAGAAACCTGATATATACTCTAGAATGAATAAAATTTATCACTATACATGTGGCGACGTCGGCGGCTAACGAGAGTTTGTCTGGAGACAGGACAAAATACTCCTTGAATATTTCGCTATCAACTCTACGGCTTATTTATCTATCAGTTCATCTAATATGACATAATAAACAATATAAATAACACAGAAACCTGATATATATACTCTAGAATGAATAAAATATGTCATTATGTAATATGTGGAGACGGCCATAACCACTCCCTCTTTGTTGTGATAAACACTGCCATCTAGTGATGGCCTTTTGAAGCTGTCTATTATTATAATTATTATTATGTAGTACATTATTATTATACAGTGGACCCCCGCATAACGATGGCATCACATAGCGATTAATCCGCATACCGCTTGCTTTAATCGCAAAAATTTTGCCGCGCATACCGATTAAAAACCCGCTCACCGATTTTCGTCCGAGACGCGTCCAATGTGCGCCCTCAGCCAGCCTCACATGTGCCGCCCGTGCCATTGTTTACCAGCCAGCCTCCGCGGTAACATCCAAGCATACACTCGGAATATTTCGTATTATTACAGTGTTTTCGGTGCTGTTTCTGGAAAATAAGTGACCATGGGCCCCAAGAAAGCTTCTAGTGCCAACCGTACACCAATAAGGGTGAGAATTCCAATAGAAATAAAGAAAGAGATCATTGATAAGTATGAAAGTGGAGTGCGTATCGCCGACCTAGTCAAGTTGTACAAGAAACCCCAATCAACCATCGCTACTATTGTGGGCACCAGAAAGACAATCAGGAAGCTGTTCTTGCCAAAGGTTTAACTGTGTTTTCGAAACAAAGATCGCAAGTGATGGAAGATGTTGAGAGACTCTTATTGGTGTGGATAAATGAAAAACAGCTAGCAGGAGATAGCGTCTCTCAAGCGATCATATGTGAAAAGGCTAGGAAGTTGCATGAGGATTTAATTAAAAAAATGCCTGCAACTAGTGATGATGTGAGTGAATTTAAGGCCAGCAAAGGTTGGTTTGAGAGATTTAAGAAGCGTAGTGGCATCCATAGTGTGATAAGGCATGGTGAGGCTGCCAGTTCGGACCACAAAGCGGCTGAAAAATATGTGCAGGAATTCAAGGAGTACATAGACAGTGAAGGACTGAAACCTGAACAAGTGTTTAATTGTGATGAAACAGGCCTGTTCTGGAAGAAAATGCCAAGCAGGACCTACATTACTCAGGAGGAAAAGGCACTCCCAGGACATAAGCCTATGAAAGACAGGCTTACTTTGTTGATGTGTGCCAATGCTAGTGGTGATTGCAAAGTTAAGCCTTTATTAGTGTATCACTCTGAAACTCCCAGAGCGTTCAGGCAAAAGAATGTCCTCAAGGATAATTTGTGTGTGCTGTGGAGGGCAAACAGTAAGGCATGGGTCACTAGGGACTTTTTCTATAACTGGTTACACCATGCATTTGCCCCCAATGTGAAAGATTACCTAACTGAAAAGAAATTAGACCTTAAGTGCCTCCTGGTGTTAGACAATGCCCCTGGTCATCCTACAGACGTGGCAGAGCGACTTTATGGGGACATGAGCTTTATTAAGGTGAAGTTTTTGCCTCCTAATACCACTCCTCTCCTGCAGCCCATGGACCAGCAGGTTATTGCAAACTTCAAAAAACTGTACACAAAAGCTCTGTTTGAAAGGTGCTTTGTAGTGACCTCAGAAACTCAACTGACTCTAAGAGAGTTTTGGAGAGAGCACTTTAATATCCTCAATTGTGTAAACCTTATAGGTAAGGCTTGGGAGGGAGTGACTAAGAAGACCTTGAACTCTGCTTGGAAGAAACTGTGGCCAGAATGTGTAGACAAAAGGGATTTTGAAGGGTTTGAGGCTAACCCTGAGAGGATTATTCCAGTTGAGGAATCCATTGTGGCATTGGGAAAGTCCTTGGGGTTGGAGGTTAGTGGGGAGGATGTGGAAGAGTTGGTGGAGGAGGACAATGAAGAACGAACCACTGATGAGCTGATAGATCAACTTCAACAGCAAGAGGCCAGACCTGAGGAAACTGGTTCAGAGGAGGGGATAGAGAAATTGAAGAAGTTGCCTACTACAAAGATAAAGGAAATCTGTGCAAAGTGGCTTGAAGTGCAAACCTTCATGGATGAAAATCACCCTCACACAGCTATTGCAAGCCGTGCTGGTGATTATTACACTGACAATGTTGTGAAACACTTTAGGGAAGTGATAAAGGAATGAGAGGTACAGGCCACTATGGACAGATATGTTGTGCGAAAGAAGTCCAGTGACTCTGAAGCTGGTCCTAGTGGCATTAAAAGAAGAAGGGAAGTAACCCCAGAAAAGGACTTGCCACCTCAAGTCTTAATGGAAGGGGATTCCCCTTCTAAACACTAACACTCTCTCTCCCCTCCTCCCATCCCATCAATCATCACCAGATCTTCAATAAAAGTAAGTGTCATGTAAGTGTGCATGCCTTTTTCAGTTTGTGTGTATTAAAATTAACATTTCATGTGGTAAAAAAAATTTTTTTTCATACTTTTGGGTGTCTTGCACAGATTAATTTTATTTCCATTATTTCTTATGGGGAAAATTCATTCACATAGCGATTATTTCGCATAACAATTACCCCTCTTGCACGGATTAAAATCGTTATGCGGGGGTCCACTGTATATGTATTATTATTTATTTTATTTTTTATTATCACACTGGCCGATTCCCACCAAGGCAGGGTGGCCCGAAAAAGAAAAACTTTCACCATCATTCACTCCATCACTGTCTTGCCAGAAGGGTGCTTTACACTACAGTTTTTAAACTGCAACATTAACACCCCTCCTTCAGAGTGCAGGCACTGTACTTCCCATCTCCAGGACTCAAGTCCGGCCTGCCGGTTTCCCTGAACCCCTTCATAAATGTTACTTTGCTCACACTCCAACAGCACGTCAAGTATTAAAAACCATTTGTCTCCATTCACTCCTATCAAACACGCTCACGCATGCCTGCTGGAAGTCCAAGCCCCTCGCACACAAAACCTCCTTTACCCCCTCCCTCCAACCTTTCCTAGGCCGACCCCTACCCCGCCTTCCTTCCACTACAGACTGATACACTCTTGAAGTCATTCTGTTTCGCTCCATTCTCTCCACATGTCCGAACCACCTCAACAACCCTTCCTCAGCCCTCTGGACAACAGTTTTGGTAATCCCGCACCTCCTCCTAACTTCCAAACTACGAATTCTCTGCATTATATTCACACCACACATTGCTCTCAGACATGACATCTCCACTGCCTCCAGCCTTCTCCTCGCTGCAACATTCATCACCCATGCTTCACACCCATATAAGAGCGTTGGTAAAACTATACTCTCATACATTCCCCTCTTTGCCTCCAAGGACAAAGTTCTTTGTCTCCACAGACTCCTAAGTGCACCACTCACCCTTTTCCCCTCATCAATTCTATGATTCACCTCATCTTTCATAGACCCATCCGCTGACACGTCCACTCCCAAATATCTGAATACATTCACCTCCTCCATACTCTCTCCCTCCAATCTGATATCCAATCTTTCATCACCTAATCTTTTTGTTATCCTCATAACCTTACTCTTTCCTGTATTCACTTTCAATTTTCTTCTTTTGCACACCCTACCAAATTCATCCACCAATCTCTGCAACTTCTCTTCAGAATCTCCCAAGAGCACAGTGTCATCAGCAAAGAGCAACTGTGACAACTCCCACTTTATGTGTGATTCTTTATCTTTTAACTCCACGCCTCTTGCCAAGACCCTCGCATTTACTTCTCTTACAACCCCATCTATAAATATATTAAACAACCACGGTGACATCACACATCCTTGTCTAAGGCCTACTTTTACTGGGAAATAATTTCCCTCTTTCCTACATACTCTAACTTGAGCCTCACTATCCTCGTAAAAACTCTTCACTGCTTTCAGTAACCTACCTCCTACACCATACACCTGCAACATCTGCCACATTGCCCCCCTATCCACCCTGTCATACGCCTTTTCCAAATCCATAAATGCCACAAAGACCTCTTTAGCCTTATCTAAATACTGTTCACTTATATGTTTCACTGTAAACACATGGTCCACACACCCCCTACCTTTCCTAAAGCCTCCTTGTTCATCTGCTATCCTATTCTCCGTCTTACTCTTAATTCTTTCAATAATAACTCTACCATACACTTTGCCAGGTATACTCAACAGACTTATCCCCCTATAATTTTTGCACTTTCTTTTATCCCCTTTACCTTTATACAAAGGAACTATACATGCTCTCTGCCAATCCCTAGGTACCTTACCCTCTTCCATACATTTATTAAATAATTGCACCAACCACTCCAAAACTATATCCCCACCTGCTTTTAACATTTCTATCTTTATCCCATCAATCCCAGCTGCCTTACCCCCCTTTCATTTTACCTACTGCCTCACGAATTTCCCCCACACTCACAACTGGCTCTTCCTCACTCCTACAAGATGTTATTCCTCCTTGCCCTATACACGAAATCACAGCTTCCCTATCTTCATCAACATTTAACAATTCCTCAAAATATTCCCTCCATCTTCCCAATACCTCTAACTCTCCATTTAATAACTCTCCTCTCCTATTTTTAACTGACAAATCCATTTGTTCTCTAGGCTTCCTTAACTTGTTAATCTCACTCCAAAACTTTTTCTTATTTTCAACAAAATTTGTTGATAACATCTCACCCACTCTCTCATTTGCTCTCTTTTTACATTGCTTCACCACTCTCTTAATCTCTCTCTTTTTCTCCATATACTCTTCCCTCCTTGCATCACTTCTACTTTGTAAAAACTTCTCATATGCTAACTTTTTCTCCCTTACTGCTCTCTTTACATCATCATTCCACCAATCGCTCCTCTTCCCTCCCGCACCCACTTTCCTGTAACCACAAACTTCTGCTGAACACTCTAACACTACATTTTTAAACCTACCCCATATCTCTTCGACCCCATTGCCTATGCTCTCATTAGCCCATCTATCCTCCAATAGCTGTTTATATCTTACCCTAACTGCCTCCTCTTTTAGTTTATAAACCTTCACCTCTCTCTTCCCTGATTCTTCTATTCTTCTTGTATCCCATCTACCTTTTACTCTCAGTGTAGCTACAACTAGAAAGTGATCTGACATATCTGTGGCCCCTCTATAAACATGTACATCCTGAAGTCTACTCAACAGTCTTTTATCTACCAATACATAATCCAACAAACTACTGTCATTTCGCCCTACATCATATCTTGTATACTTATTTATCCTCTTTTTCTTAAAATATGTATTACCTATAACTAAACCCCTTTCTATACAAAGTTCAATCAAAGGGCTCTCATTATCATTTACACCTGGCACCCCAAACTTACCTACCACACCCTCTCTAAAAGTTTCTCCTACTTTAGCATTCAGATTCCCTACCACAATTACTGTCTCACTTGGTTTAAAGGCTCCTATACATTCACTTAACATCTCCCAAAATCTCTCTCTCTCCTCTACATTCCTCTCTTCTCCAGGTGCATACACGCTTATTATGACCCACTTTTCGCATCCAACCTTTACTTTAATCCACATAATTCTTGAATTTACACATTCATATTCTCTTTTCTCCTTCCATAACTGATCCTTCAACATTACTGCTACCCCTTTGCTCTAACTCTCTCAGATACTCCAGATTTAATCCCATTTATTTCCCCCCACCGAAACTCCCCTACCCCCTTCAGCTTTGTTTCGCTTAGGGCCAGGACATCCAACTTCTTTTCATTCATAACATCAGCAATCATCTGTTTCTTGTCATCCGCACTACATCCACGCACATTCAAGCATCCTAGTTTTATAAAGTTTTTCTTCTTCTCTTTTTTAGTAAATGTTTACAGGAGAAGGGGTTACTAGCCCATTGCTCCCGGCATTTTAGTCGCCTCATATTATTATATTATTATACTATTATTATTACGTATATGTATTATTATTATTATTATTATTATTATGTATCATGTCCAAATAAAAATAAAAAAAAATATGTATTATTATACTTATTATTATATAAATAACTTGTAATTTTTATTCACACAAAAAATAGAAGATTTACTGTTATGCAAACTACTGCATTACAGCAATAATTGTATAAATAATGTCAGCCCATTCACGACTGCATACTGGAATGGACAGTGACGTCATTTGTTTACACTTGAACATAGCCAAGGAATCAAACATTTCTCTTATGCTGAGCTCAATTTCAAGGTACTTTTCATCCTGAAAGCAATCAAAATCTTATCTATTTCCATAATATATCTTCCATTCTATCAAATGTGACCAAAAAAATGAGAATAGAATCATAAAAACCATACGATAATACTGCTAAGGGGTGGCTAATTGCTAATTGCTATTTATGCTCCGATTTTTTTTCATTTTTGATGTATGTTAAGAAGCATCTTTCCATCATACATTGCCCAGATTTCAATAAGATAGTCCAACAAACAAATGAGATCCAATTCCCTAGATCAAGAGCAAGAGCCCCTCACCAGCGTCAAGGAAACTCCCTTGAGGTCTGCTCGCTTGTAGAAATTTCACTTGCATATGGAAGCAAAAAATCGACCCATCGACTGCTTGTACATGTACATATTAGGAAAAACTCGCATGTGGATGCACTCGTAAGTAGAGGTTCCACTGTATATATCATGTTTTTGTGTTAATTATATTCTTTATTATGTCATATTAGATGAATTGTGATAGATAAGTAAGCCGTACAGTTGATATTAGTGTCATATTCAAGTACGTATTTTGTCTTGTTTCCAGAGTGCAGGAATGGATTAATGGCTTTTCAGTGAATTTAAATGAGGAAAATTTATTTGATATACAAGTAAATTAAGTTACAAGCTAGGTCATGGAACGAATTCAACTCGTAAGTAAAGGTTGCACTGTACAGTCTAATTCAGTTTGTTTGTCAAACTTAATTCATTCCAGATGTCGGTTCAACAACCAAAGCAATTTTTCCCATAATGTAAATAGAATTAATCCATTCCAGACCTAAAATGACAATATAATAATTTATTTATAATAATGTACTAACTACTACATAAAACAATGTATAAAATTATATAACACAGTGAAACTGTAAAAATGAATATTAAAAGAAAATTTAACTGAAATACTGTACAGTAAATGAAAATTTAACTGCCCCTTCCCTGTCAGAGGTGAGCTAATGGCAAAATTCTAGCAGCTTCAAATCTTGCAGAAGAAAGATGGTAGGCCTACATGTGAGAGTATGACTCTGCATGGTCAGTGTGCACAGTATAAAAGAAATCCTGCAGCACGCAGTGCATGAGAAAAAACTGCGACCATGTTTTTGGTTTAAAACAGTGACTTCGCAGTGTATTTTTGTATGGTATTTATAGTTGTATTCTCATTTTCTTGATCCCAGTTGACAGAATGGAAGATATTTTACAGAAATAGACATGATTTTGAATGGTTTACAGACTAAAAGTACTGTAGTTTGAAATTGAGCTCAAAGTAGCAGAAATTGTATATCCAGTTGGGGGTTTATATTTCACGTTGTGTCACCTTTATATTTTGCATCATGCTGGTGCTGACCTCTAGTGGGCCATAGGCCTACCGAGCTCAGCCCACACCACCCTTACTCTGCCTCAATTGGCGCTACCTCATCCTAGAGACAACAAGTGTATTCCCTCTCTCCCTCACAGGCAAGGGCCTGGCCCGTCAGGGCCGCCTTAACACGTGTACCAAGAACCCAATAAAGTAATATGTTGCCTCCAAAGAGTATCATTCATTCCTGCTACCAGAGATATACACAAACTTCTGTAATATTGGTGCCAGCAATGGTCGCAGAAGGAAGATGGAGATGTTGTCACTCCTTCATCGCCCAGTACAAGCAGCATCCATCTCCCAACTTGTTATCCCAATATCATATCTGCCACTTTCAGCATTCAGGCCCAGGTACAGCCATAATCAGGCCCTATTTCATTGAATTTCTTCAGTGTGGGACTCCAGCGTCCCATGCTGTTTCATCACATGTACAGCAGCATCGGTATATTGCTGCTGTTGTTTCAGCTCAGCACGGCTATTTTCAGCAAGCCAAAGGTGAGTTTTGTGGTGTTTTTGCATCCAGTGTTGTTGAATCCACCCTGGGCTCCATGTGTGATGTGTGAGGGGGGAAGACAGCAGATCTTGGCCCACACCATATGCCATCCATGCTCATCTAATTCTACCACCCACTCTACCACCACCACACAACCCTCACTCCCTCTCTGTTGTTTTTCTGTGAATTCAGTGTGAATTCTCACCAGAACTGTATATCCGAGTGCCTGAGGTCACTCAAAGCCACGTGGATCACAAAGTCACGTGTGGATAAGGCCACATAGATCTTCAAGCCGTGTGGATCTCCAAGCTGCATGAATCAACAGGCCAGTGGATAATCATGTCACTTTATGTCCCAAGCCACATGCTGTCTGTTGCCTGATGTCACCTCACATCATCACCATACTGCCTGACGCTACCCTGCAATGTCACCATGCTGCCAATGTCACCCAGGACATCTGCCCGACGTCACTCCAAGATGTCACCCCAGGACGTCTGCCTGACGTCACCTCACAATCACCCCATGATATCGCCTCACAACGTCACACCTGACATCACCCCATGATGTCCCATCTACAGTTTATTTCCTTGCAAAGCCCACAATGTGTGGTTTACACATCACAAAATATTAATTATAAAGAAGGCCACTAGCATGCCTAGGCATTTCGGGCAGACTAATCCTAAATCTTACTCTATACTGACACAGGTTATGGAGCAGTACACCTTAATGTAAATTATTGCATACTGATATAAAAGTTAGGTAACTGAAGTGATTAATTAGATTTATAATAGTGAGGTAGTACAAAACATATAACAATATTACAATCAGTAGATTTAGTAATGGGAATGGTTTCATCTTGGCATGATACACTGTTTCTATTAAAGCTCCTATATTGGGAGAGTATCTTAAGCAAAGTTAGGACTAACTTAAGATTTATTAGGCAATAGCTATATTAGGAATTTTATGTTTACAGTCATTTGGGTGAGTGTAAGTGTAAATTAGGGAGAATTACAGATAACGAGAGTAAGTCTATTTTGTTTTGGATGTGTTCATGACACAAAAAAGAGAATACAGTGGACCCCCGCCTTACGATATTAATCCGTTCCCGAGAGCTCATCGTAAGCCGAAATTATTGTTAGCCGAATCAATTTTCCCCATAAGAAATAATGGAAATCAAATTAATCCATTCCTGACACCCCAAAGTATGAAAAAAAAAATTTTTACCACACGAAATATTAATTGTAATACACACAAACTGAAGAAAACATGCACAATTACTACTTTACTAAGAATACTAAGAATAGTTATTGAAAATATGAATCTTCGAGAGACGCTAACAAAACAAGACACCAGGATGACACAACTCGAGAACAAAATCCTCAGTCTTGAACAAAAGTTATCAACACCAGGAATGACTAACTGTGGCAAGACCATCCAAACAGTCATAGATAGCCATACCCAACAAATAATATCTCTTAATACAAAGGTTGAAGAAGCAGTAAAAGAATGGAAGAACAACTTAGATAACCAGTTCAGTGACTACTTTGCTCTCCAAGAAGATAAAACTGAGCAAGATAAACTATCGGATGCAGTAATAGTTAACAGTCCACTTTTTCCCAGTGATATGAACCAAACAAACAGTAAAGAAATTACTCTGCAGATCATAAAGGACCAAACAAGTGTTATTGTACCAGAGTCAGAAATAAAAGAAGCCAGGTTACTAGGATCCCATGGTAGAAAAAGTGTTATGCTTAGATTCCACTCACATGACAGGAAAAAAGACTTAATTATTGCATCTATTAAAGTAAAGAAAGAGGTATACATAAACGAGTGTCTTACCAAAAAACGTCAGAACCTCCTTTATAGAGTCAGAAAACTTAAGCGGGAGAATAATGACACAATACACCAATGCTTCACACGAGATGGGAAAATTCTTGTTAGGAAAACAAATGTAGGTCAACTGTACACAATAACGAACGAGAATGATCTATCACAATTTCTCAGGGATACTAATCTTACAGAGAATAACCAAACAATGTCCAACCTAAAAGCCTACGTAGTGTAGTGAATGTTTTGCTCCATTATTGTTCAAATTTCATTGTACAATCTCTTAGTAATTAAATAATCAACTACCTCATTTTGTGATTTACTAGTAAGCGTAAGTCACCTTATGTAATTTTCTTATTTACTATTGTTTGCTTAAACATTAGCTGAATTGATACTTTCTCTGTCCATATTATTACCTCATATTTTTTAAATACTATCAATTGATATTACTTACTAAAATTAATAATTATCATTTTTACTATAATTTCAATTTACTCTTAACATTTTTGACATTTAATAACCATTACTTGTCTAATTACCTTTACCTGTTTTAATACCACATTTACTATCTTAGAGTACTCTTAATTACCTACCATATAACCTCTAGTATAACTACCAGTGCAATATTGAATGAAATAAACATTGCTTTTTCACTTTTTTGTAATCATTATTACTTACTAAAATTTTATTAAACACCATATTTACTACCAGTCAATTTTACTTTTGTACATTAAACATTATTTTATACTTACCATAACATTTTGTTGCCAAATTTTCAAGTTTGTATATTCAACTCCAACCTTCATATTATCCTTTGTACCTGTGTACCTGTGTACCTATGTACCTGTCTACCATCTTACTATCATATTATAACCAAGACATTACCCTTGTTATTTTTTTTACTATTATTCTTTTGGTACTTTAATTGTGAATTATATTTTGTCAATTTAAATCTAGTTATACTCCTGATCTTGTCAACAACCTATACCAGACTCTAGTGCAATTGCAAGTACCATTTCAATTTGTATTTTTATATTATAAGTTTGCATTATAATTCCTACTCTAAGATTGTTTTCATATCTTAGTGACTATATTGTGGGTGCAATTAGTGTATACTTCAATTATATTATTGTTCAAGGCCCTTAACTATCTTTTGCTAACTAGTACCAACTACCTCATATATCTTTTTTTTTCTACTTTTTTTATTCTTTTGCTACCTTAACTTGCATATTTTATCTTGTCAATTTAAATCTAGTTATACTCTAATTCTTGTAAACAACTTATATAACACCTTAGTGCAATTACAATTGAGAGTCTTGTGCCTTTTTTATATTATTAGATTAAACTCAGTTGTACTATAGTCAATACCAAATTCATTATATTAGACCATATTGCAATTACTAGTGAGAGACTGGTGCTATTTTTAATTTGTATTGTTATATTATTAGATTAAATCTAGTTGTACTATAGCTCATTCTAGCTCAAAACATAGACTCCACAAAAGTCATTATATTAGACCTTAGTGCAATTATTTGATTACCACTTTATTGTTCACCACAACTTATATTAGTCCGTTTTATATTATAATTTTATATTATAATTCTAACTTTAAAGAAATACCTTTAAAGTACTACCTACTATCATATTCCCAAGCTCCATTACTTGATCATCACTTTATTTGTTCACCACAAATTATTTTAGTCCCTTTTATATTGTCTCCTTTATTTTAGCTTTAAAAAACTACCTTAGCTCATTATTTTTACATTTGTTAAATAATTCAGGTGCTATTTTTTTTAGCTTTAGAATATTTACAAGCATTGATCCTGATACCAACCTCTTATTTAATGACTTAAATGATTCAAACAGTTACTGTAATTACTACACTGCAGAACAATCAAAGGCATTTCTCAGAGCTAACAACAACATAACTATCTTTAACTACAATATCAGATCTTTAAGCAAGCATTATGATGACCTCCTAGCATTACTAAATTCCTTGCATGCCAATATGTCCATCATTACACTAACTGAAACCTGGCTAAAGCCTGATACTACAGATGTCTATGCCTTTCCTGGTTACACAGCCATACACAACTGTAGGCCAGACCAACAAGGGGGTGGCACTGCTATATACTACTCAGACCAACTAGAATGTATCACTAATACTTGCACAAGGGATGAACATGGGGAATATATAATAGCTAAATTCAAATCCAAATACCTACAAAAACCTCTCACATTGATAAACATCTACAGAGTTCCACAGTCAAACATTAGCCAATTTAGTCAAAACCTAGGAAGTATGATAACTGATGCACGCATGAACAAAGATCACTTACTACTCTCAGGTGACTTCAATATAAATCTCCTGCAAGACCAGGACCCACACGTTACTGAATTCACTAACACAATGAGTAACTGCATGTTGCTACCAACAGTAACAAAACCTACAAGAGTTACAGAGACTAGTGCTTCCCTACTTGACCACATCTGGACCAACACCATATCCCCTTTAAAATCAGGCATAATTACAGATAATACCACAGACCACTACCCTACTTTCCTCATAAGAACTCTTGGTAAAATACCCCAAGACACTACTAAAGTCACCTTCAGACTTCACAATGAGGCAGCCATTAATAACTTCACAACAGCAGTAACAAACATTGACTGGCACACTGAGCTAGAAATCTATACAGATATTGACGAATGTATTAATAATTTTCTAAAAAAGACCCAATACCTTTATAACAAGCACTGCCCTAAAAAAACTAAACAGATGACAGCTAAGAGACTGAACAGTCCCTGGCTAACACCCAGCATTCTCAAATCCATAAATACAAAACACTGATATGAAAAAACAGTACAGAATGGGTCACATAACCAGAGACCAAACAAAACGTTACTCGTCAATCCTAACCAGCCTGATAAGAAGGGCAAAAAAATTGTATTATGAGAACAGATTATCCAACTTACGAGGTGATATAAAAAAGACCTGGAAGACCCTATCAGAAATTCTGGGAACAAAAAAGATATCACGACATAGCGAAATAAAATTAGCAAAATCAGATGAACCCCAACTCCCACCAACAGAAACAGCAAACAGACTCAATGATTTCTTCTCCACTATAGGTCAAAACCTTGCCAATAAAATCCCAAGCTCAGATACCCCACCAAATGACTACCTCACTGGCAACTACCCGAACACACTGTTCCTAGCTCCGACTAACCCATACGAAGTCTCCCTTATTATCAACGCACTGAAAAATAAGGCAGGAGATTTAAATACCTTACCACCCTTTATATACAAAAAAGCGTCACAAGTACTATCACCAATCATTGCAACACTCTTTAACAAATCCATTGAATCCTCCACCTTCCCTACAGTTCTCAAAATAGCAAGGGTCACCCCGATCCATAAAGGAGGAGACCAAACAGAGTTGAATAACTATAGGCCAATATCCAATTTACACCCTCTCTCAAAAATCTTCAAAAAATTAATTCATAAACGAATATACTCCTACCTTATCTCCCAAAACATTCTCAACCCCTGGCAATTTGGATTCAGGCCTAATGAAATACTAATGATGCTATTATACACATGATAGAACATATATACATTGCAATAGAGAAAAAAGAAGTCCCACTGGGGATCTTCATTGACTTACGTAAAGCTTTTGATACAGTTGACCATGACTTGCTCCACGTAAAATTGTCACACTATGGTATTAGAGGGCACTCCCTCAACTACCTCAAGTCTTACCTCAGCAACAGAAGCCAATATGTGTACGCAAATGGGGCAAGCTCTTCCGCACAACCAATTACAGTTGGTGTCCCACAGGGAAGTGTCCTTGGCCCTCTTCTCTTTCTCCTATACATAAATGACCTACCAAATGCTTCGCAATTACTCAAACCCACACTTTTTGCAGATGACACTACATACGTCTTCTCTCACCCGAGCCCAGTCACGCTAGCCAATACTGTAAACACCGAATTACAGAAAATATCTACCTGGATGAGGACTAACAAACTTACACTAAACACTGACAAAACCTACTTCATTCAGTTTTTGTTAACAGAGCTACAGAAGTACCTCTTAACATAACAATAAATGGATCACCTATCACAAAGCTAACAGAGGGAAAATTCCTAGGAATCCACCTCGACAATAGACTCAAATTTCATACACCTATACAACAAATTTCTAAGAAAATCTCCAAGAATGTAGGCATACTATCGAAGATACGGTACTATGTTCCACAGTCAGCCCTCCTGGCCCTTTATCACTCTCTTATTTACCCCTATCTCACCTATGGAATTTGTGCATGGGGCTCAACAACAATTAACCATCTCAGACCACTAATTACCCAACAAAAGGCTGCAGTTAGAATGATAACAAATTCTCACTACAGGCAACACACTCCACCAATATTCAAAACACTCAACCTACTCACCATACAAAACATCCATAATTATTATTGCACCTATTACATACATAGAACACTTAACTCTGATATTAACCCTCCCCTCAAACATCTCCTTGCCAACCTCAACAGAACACATGACCATAACACAAGGCACAGATCACTCTTTGATGTTCCTCGTGTCCATCTCACGCTATGCAAAAACTCAATGCACATAAAAGGCCCTAAAATCTGGAATTCATTACCTGTAAATATAAAAGAAACACTACCTGTTTATAAATTCAAGTCTCTTCTCAAAGATCACTTACTCACTCAAAACCAAATAAATACTGAATAACTGAACCTTATAAATTGTGTATCCTATATGTTACTCACAATTATATCACACAAATGTTAAACCTAGGACCCAATCTAACTTTATTATTTTTTTAAATACACTACCTAACAGAATACTCCATTCGACTGAATGTACAGCAATGCGAGCAACCATATGACCTGTCTTTGTAATACTCATTTGTGCTTTATAATTATCTGTTTACAATAATGTTTTATCACTGATTTCATCATTGCTTAGTTAATCTTAAGTTAATTTTAAGCCAGCCCGTAATGCTATGCATATAAGTGGCTTTGGCATGCTGCTCTTACCTGTATTTTTTGTACCTCTGTTTGTATGCTTAAATTACTAAATAAATAAATAAATAAATAAATAAATAAATAGAATACATGACACTTACCTTTATTGAAGATCTGGTGATGACTGATGGGATGGGAGGAGGGAAGAGTGTGGAAGTTATTGTTTAGAAGGGGAATCTCCTTCCATTAGGACTTGAGATAGCAAGTCCTTTTCCGGGGTTACTTCCCTTCTTCTTTTAATGCCACTAGGACCAGCTTGAGAGTCACTGAACCTCTGTCGCACAACAAATCTGTCCATAGAGCTCTGTACCTCCCGTTCCTTTAAGACTTACCTAAAATGGGCCATAACATTGTCATTGTACAGGTTGCCAACACGGCTTGCAGTAGCTGTGTCAGGGTGATTTTCATCCGTAAAGGTTTGCAGTTCAACCCACTTTGCACACATTTCCTTAACCCGTAAACGGTCCAAACGTATATATAGGCTTTTATCGCTAGTGCTCCAAACGTATATATACATTTTATTTTTCCTTCCTTCAAATTTGGCACGATTGGCCTAAGATGCCTTGTCAGCATAGAATAGCTCCTAACACTCAGTGTGCGTGGTATTAAAAAAATCTGGGACCACTTAGTACCTTGTGGGAGCACCAGTTCAAATGAGTGCCAGCTAGAGCAAACAGTGAAGCAAACACCTGGGATTCACTAATGTCATGCAGTATTAACACTCCTATTTTAAGAGGAAAATGATTTTGACCCTGAGTTAGTGGCTTTGAGGTGGATGTGGCCACATTTGGTCAAGGAAATATCAAAAAACCTTGATAATAACCCATGTGCAATATTTGTGCAACACCCTTTCAGAATGTCTTATAACCTATGCCCTAAGTAAAGAGAAACAATTCTGGCTGGCTGGCAGGCTGGCTGGCTGGCTGGCTGACTGGCTGATTGACTGGCTAGCTGGCTGGCTAGCTGGCTGGCCAGCTGCGTGGCAGCCAGTTGTGTGGCTGGCCGGCTGCTGGCGGCCTGGCTCTATCTCCATTTGTCTGTCTGTATCTATGTCTATCTCTGTCTGTCTCTCTGTCTCTATCTCTGTCTTTCTCTCTGTCTATGTCTATCTGTCTCTGTCTATTTCTGTCTCTGTCTATCTCTTTCTATCTGTCTGTCTATCTCTGTCTCACAGGTAGACATAAATACAGGTAAACATAGTGTAAATTACTTAGGATAACCCAAAAAATCCAGACAAAGTGCTATACTCTGCTTGAAGATGTAATTAAACATGATGACGACACAGTCTTGTGGCTCTCTGAGACAGAGAGCTAGACGGATAGACAGATACAGTGGACCCCCGGTTAACGATATTTTTTCACTCCAGAAGTATGTTCAGGTGCCAGTACTGACCGAATTTGTTCCCATAAGAAATATTGTGAAGTAGATTAGTCCATTTCAGACCCCCAAACATACATGTACAAACGCACTTACATAAATACACTTACATAATTGGTCGCATTCGGAGGTAATCGTTATGCGGGGGTCCACTGTATATAGGGAGCTTGACAGACAGACAAACAGACAGACATGTTTGTGTACCAGCAAAAACAAAGCAGGCCCTAATCTTTTCTTATCAAGTCTTATCACTGCACCCTGTGAATGCTCATCAAACGTCAGCTCTTATCAAATGTTATCTCATCTTATCACATCACTGTCACAGGTGGACTTTGTTTTTCATGCTTCGAGGGAACTTATTTTATTATTATTATGTATTCTTCTTCTCCTCCTCCTCCTCCTCCTCCTCCTCCTTCTTCTCCTCCTCCTTCTCCTTCTCCTTCTCCTTCTTCTCCTCCTTCTCCTCCTCCTCATTATTATTATATACTTCCACATACCCAAAACATTGCTGGGACCTATAAATACTTTGTATATATTCAAAGACAATAGTAAATGGCCAAGGCAGGTGTAAATGTCCATCTGTCAGTGTGTTTGTGACAATGTGAGTACAATTTCAGTACCTAATACTAGTGTCAGAACCAAGATTAGTTATGAAATGACAAGAACTGCTATAAATTGTAATTATCAAAACATAAAAATTATATAAAATATGAAAAATGGAAAAAAAGGTATACTGGCAACACTTCTGCAAGCAGCAGTGCTCCATATTGTCGCCAGGTGATCTCCAACTGCCAACTTTGCGGCCTCATATCTCGGTAAGTACTGACCCTAAAAAATTTTTTTTTATCCTATAACACTTAGAAAAATGTGCCCTTTTTTTCAATAAAACAAACGATTTTTTTATTTTTCAAAATATTTGGGGCACTGGGGTAGTGAACGTATATATACGTTTGGACCGTTTACGGGTTAATCTTTGAAGTAGGCAACTTCCTCAATTTCTCTCTCCCCTCCTCTGAAGCAGTTTCCTCAGGTCTGGCCTCTTGCTGTTGAAGATGATCTAGCAGCTCATCAGTGGTTAGTTCTTCGCTGTCCTCCTCCACCAACTCTTCCACATCCTCCCCACTAACCTCCAACCCCAAGGACTTCCCCAATGCCACAATGGATTCCACAACTGGCATACGCTTCTCAGGGTTAGCCCCAAACCCTTCAAAATCCCTTTCTTCTACACATTATGGCCAAAGTTTCTTCCAAGCAGAGTTCAATGTCCTCTTAGCCACTCCCTCCCAAGCCTTACCTATAAGGTTTACACAACTGAGGATACTAAAGTGATCTTTCCAAAACTCTCTTAGAGTCAATTGAGTGTCTGAGGTCACTTTAAAGCACTTTTGAAACACAGCTTTTGTGTAGAGTTTTTTGAAGTTTGAAATGACCTGCTGGTCCATGGGCTGCAGGAGAGGAGTGGTATTAGGAGGAAAAAACTTGACCTTAATGAAGCTCATGTCCCCAGAAAGTCGCTCTGCCAAGTCTGAAGGATGACCAGGAGCATTGTCTAATACCAGGAGGCGCTTAAGGTCCAATTTCTTTTCCATTAGGTAATTTTTCACAGTGGGGGCAAATGCATGGTGTAACCAGTCATAGAAGAAGTCCCTAGTAACCCATGCCTTACTGTTTGCCCTCCACAGCACACACAAATTAGCCTTGAGGACACTGTTTTGCCTGAACGCTCTGGGAGTTTCAGAGTGATACACCAATAAAGGCTTCACTTTGCAATCACCACTAGCATTAGCACACATCAAAAGAGTAAGCCCGTTTTTCATAGGCATTTTCTTCCAAAACAAGCCTGTTTCGTCACAATTAAACACTTGTTCAGGTTTCAATTCTTCACTGTCTATGTACTCCTTGAATTCCTTCACATATTTTTCAGCCGCTTTTTGGTCTGAACTGGCAGCCTCACCATGCCTTATCACATTATGTATGCCACTACAATTCTTATATCTCTCAAACCAACCCTTGCTGGCCTTAAATTCACTCACATCCCCACTAGTTGCAGGCATTTTTCTAATTAAATCATCATGCAACTTCCTAGCCTTTTCACATATGATCGCTTGAGAGATGCTATCTCCTGCTATCTGTTTTTCATTTATCCACACCAATAACAGTCTCTCAACATCTTCTATCACTTGCGATCTCTGTTTCGAAAACAAACTTGCACCTTTTGCAAGAACAGCTTCCTTGATTGCCGTTTTGTAGGCCAAGATAGTAGCGATGGTTGATTGGTGTTTGATATACAACCTGGCAGCTCCGAGACACGCACTCCACTTTCGTACTTAGCAATTATCCCTTTCTTCATTTCCATAGTAATTTTCTTCCTTTTTACCACAGGGTTGGCACTAGAAGCTTTCTTGGGGACCATGGTGACTTATTTTGCAATTACAAGCACTAAAATCACTGTTAATATGAAATGTACTGAATGTATGCTGAGATGCGACCGCACTGGCTGGCTTGTAAACACTGGCACCCATGGGGCAGCTGAGGCCACACGTGGAACGCGTCCCGGACAAATCACGTAAGGCGAGTTTTTTATCGTGAGGCGAGACAAAAATTTTGCATTCAAATGCTTCGTATGGCAGATTTAACGTAACACGATGCGTTCGTAAGGCGGGGGTCCACCGTAGATGGTTTCACATAGCTAATGATGGGGTGTGTTAGGGAGATAAGATATTTTTAATGGTAGTTTTGAAAATGGTGGTTGAGTCTGCCATTCTAGAGTTTTCAGGCAGGGAGTTCCAGATTTTAGGCCCTTTTATATACATCAAATTTTTATAGAGATTTAGCTGGACGTGAGGAATATCATAGAGATTTTTGTGTCTGGTATTGGAGAGATATTAAGTGGAGAGTTAGAGGTATTGGGAAGATGGAGGGAATATTTTGAGGAATTGTTAAATGTTGATGAAGATAGGGAAGCTGTGATTTCGTGTATAGGGCAAGGAGGAATAACATCTTGTAGGAGTGAGGAAGAGCCAGTTGTGAGTGTGGGGGAAGTTCGTGATGCAGTAGATAAAATGAAAGGGGGTAAGGCAGCCGGGATTGATGGGATAAAGATAGAAATGTTAAAAGCAGGTGGGGATATAGTTTTGGAGTGGTTGGTGCAATTATTTAATAAATGTATGGAAGAGGGTAAGGTACCTAGGGATTGGCAGAGAGCATGCATAGTTCCTTTGTGTAAAAGCAAAGGGGATAAAAGAGAGTGCAAAAATTATAGGGGGATAAGTCTGTTGAGTATACCTGGTAAAGTGAATGGTAGAGTTATTATTGAAAGAATTAAGAGTAAGACGGAGAATAGGATAGCAGATGAACAAGGAGGCTTTAGGAAAGGTAGGGGGTGTGTGGACCAGGTGTTTACAGTGAAACATATAAGTGAACAGTATTTAGATAAGGCTAAAGAGGTTTTTGTGGCATTTATGGATTTGGAAAAGACATATGACAGGGTGGATAGGGGGGCAATGTGGCAGATGTTGCAGGTGTATGGTGTAGGAGGTAGGTTACTGAAAGCAGTGAAGAGTTTTTACGAGGATAGTGAGGCTCAAGTTAGAGTATGTAGGAAAGAGGGAAATTATTTCCCAGTAAAAGTAGGCCTTAGACAAGGATGTGTGATGTCACTGTGGTTGTTTAATATATTTATAGATGGGGATGTAAGAGAAGTAAATGCGAGGGTCTTGGCAAGAGGCGTGGAGTTAAAAGATAAAGAATCACGCATAAAGTGGGAGTTGTCACAGTTGCTCTTTCCTGATGACACTGTGCTCTTGGGAGATTCTGAAGAGAAGTTGCAGAGATTGGTGAATGAATTTGGTAGGGAGTGCAAAAGAAGAAAATTAAAAGTGAATACAGGAAAGAGTAAGGTTATGAGGATAACAAAAAGATTAGGTGATGAAAGATTGGATATCAGATTGGAGGGAGAGAGTATGGAGGAGGTGAATGTATTCAGATATTTGGGAGTGGACGTGTCAGCGGATGAGTCTATGAAAGATGAGGTGAATCATAGAACTGATGAGGGGAAAAGGGTGAGTGGTGCACTTAGGAGTCTGTGGAGACAAAGAACTTTGTCCTTGGAGGCAAAGAGGGGAATGTATGAGAGTATAGTTTTACCAATGCTCTTATATGGGTGTGAAGCATGGGTGATGAATGTTGCAGCGAGGAGAAGGCTGGAGGCAGTGGAGATGTCATGTCTGAGGGCAATGTGTGGTGTGAATATAATACAGAGAATTCGTAGTTTGAAAGTTAGGAGGAGGTGCGGGATTACCAAAACTGTTGTCCAGAGGGCTGAGGAAGGGTTGTTGAGGTGGTTCGGACATGTAGAGAGAATGGAGCGAAACAGAGTGACTTCAAGAGTGTATCAGTCTATAGTGGAAGGAAGGCGGGGTAGGGGTCGGCCTAGGAAAGGTTGGAGGGAGGGGGTAAAGGAGGTTTTGTGTGCGAGGGGCTTGGACTTCCAGCAGGCATGCGTGAGCGTGTTTGATAGGAGTGAATGGAGACAAATGGTTTTTAATACTTGACGTGCTGTTGGAGTGTGAGCAAAGTAACATTTATGAAGGGGTTCAAGGGAACCGGCAGGCCAGACTTGAGTCCTGGAGATGGGAAGTACAGTGCCTGCACTCTGAAGGAGGGGTGTTAATGTTGCAGTTTAAAAACTGTAGTGTAAAGCACCCTTCTGGCAAGACAGTGATGGAGTGAATAATGGTGAAAGTTTTTCTTTTTCCGGCCACCCTGCCTTGGTGGGAATCGGCCAGTGTGATAATAATAAAAAAAACCTCTATAACAAGCACTGCCTTAAAAAAGCTAAACAGATGACAGCTAGGAGACTGAACAGTCCCTGGCTAACACACAGCATCCTCAAATCCATAAATACAAAGCACCTATACAAAAAGCAGTACAGAATGGGTCACATAACCAGAGACCAAACAAAACATTACTCGTCAATCCTAACCAGCCTGATAAGAAGGGCAAAAAAATTGTATTATGAGAACGGATTATCCAACTTAAAAGGTGATATAAAAAAGACCTGGAAAACCCTATCAGAAATTCTAGGAATAAGAAAGATATCGCGAAAAAGTGCAATTGAACTAACAAAACCAGATGAACCCCAACTCCCACCAACTGAAACAGTAGACTCAATGATTTCTTCTCCACCATAGGAAAAAACCTTGCCAATAAAATCCCAAGCTCAAATACCCCACCCAATGACTACCTCACTAGCAACTACCCGAACACACTGTTCCTAGCTCCGACTAACCCAACAGAAGTCTCCCTTATTATCAGCACACTAAAAAACAAGACAGGAGATTTAAATACCTTACCACCCTTTATATACAAAAAAGCATCGCAAGTGCTGTCACCAATCATTGAATCCTCTACCTTCCCTACAGTTCTCAAAATAGCGAGGGTCACCCCGATCCATAAAGGAGGAGACCAAATAGAGTTGAATAACTATAGGCCAACATCCAACTTACATCCTCTCTCTAAAATCTTTGAAAATTTAATTCATAAGCAAATCTATTCCTATCTCATCTCCCACAACATACTCAACCCCTGTCAGTTTGGGTTCAGGCCTAATAAAAATATGAATGATGCTATTATACACATGCTAGAACAAATAGACGCTGCACTAGAGAAAAAAAAAGTCCTACTAGGAATCTTCATTGGTTTATGTAAAGCTTTTGATACAGTTGACCATGACATGCTCCAAATAAAATTGTCACACTATGGTATAAGAGGGCACTCCCTCAACTACCTCAAGTCATACCTCAGCAACAGAAGCCAATATGTGCACACAAATGGAGCAAACTCTTCTGCACAGCAAATTACAGTTGGTGTCCCACAGGGAAGTGTCCTAGGCCCTCTTCTCTTTCTTGTTTACATAAATGACCTACCAAATGCATCGCAGCTACTCAAACCCACACTATTTGCAGATGACACAACATACGTCTTCTCTCACCCGAGCCCAGTCATGCTAGCCAATACTGTGAATACTGAATTACAGAAATATCTACCTGGATGATGACTAACAAACTTACTCTCAACATTGACAAAACCTACTTCATTCAGTTTGGTAACAGAGCTACAGATGTCCCTCTTAACATAATGATAAATGGATCACCTATCACAAAGCTCACAGAGGGAAAATTCTTAGGAATCCACCTTGATAATAGATTCAAATTTCAAACACATATACAACAAATTCCCAAGAAAATTTCCAAGACCGTAGGCATACTATCAAAGATACGGTAATATATTCCACAGTAAGCCCTCCTGGCCCTATATCACTCACTTATTTACCCCTATCTCACCTATGGAATTTGTTCATGGGGCTCAGCAACAATAAACCATCTCAGACCATTAATTACCTAACAAAAGGCTGCAGTCAGAATGATAACAAATTCCCACTACAGGCAGCACACTCCACCAATATTCAAAACTCTAAACCTACTCACCATACAAAACATCCATACTTATTATTGTACCTACTACATACATAGAACACTTAACTCGGATATAGACCCCTCCCCTCAAACATCTCCTTACCAACCTCAACAGAACACATGGCTATAACACAAGGCACAGATCACTCTTTGATATTCCTCGTGTCCATCTCACACTATGCAAAAACTCAATGCACATAAAAGGCTCAAAAATCTGGTATTCATTACCTGTGAATATAAAAGAAACACTGTCTGTTTATAAATTCAAGTCTCTTCTTAAAAATCAGTTACTCACCCACAAATAAATAAATACTGAATAATTGTATCTCACAAATGTTTAACCTGTTAGCCAATCAAACTTTGTTTTTTTTAATTACATTACCTAACAGAATACTCCATTCTACTGAATGCACAGTAAATGACCATATGACCTGTCTTTGAAATACTCATTTGTGCTTAATTGTTAACTGTTTACAACAATGTTTACCACTGAATATATCATTGCTTAGTTAATCTTAAGTTAATATTAAGCCTGCCCATAATGCTCTGCATACAAGGGGCTTTGGCATGTTACACTTAACGACTGTATTTCCTTGTACTTCTATGTATCATGTTCAAATTAATAAATAAAATAAAAAATAAATAAATACACGTCTGGTTTCTGTACAAATTACATTGTGTACAAGTTGTCTCTACATTGATACAGTAGAATATATAAAGAGGAACACTCCCATTCTCATGTAACACCATTTTTAGTAGAAATGATGCTCTGAGTGACGGCACTGGAAATAAGTCACTCTGACTTTTTTGGGTTATCCTAGGTACTTTACACATATGCTGCTATGTATGATAATCTATGTAACTATTTGTGTATACCTGAATAAACTTACTTACATATGAAAGGAATTATTTTCTACAGTTACCCCCAGTAACACATTTTCTCTTATGTTAGACTAGAGAAAATGTTATTCTTGCTGTCACTTATACAAGTTTATTTATTCTACTGTGGGGTGTATTTATCATCTTTATATGTTATGCATCGTGTTTATTGTATAATTTTGAAAAAATATCATAGATGGATTAATGAAAATACGTATATTAAAGTAATATACGGCATTTACTGAGACTCGGTGATTATTATCATCATTACTAATATGACGTCTCGAGACATAAGGCACTCTTACTGATTTTAATGTGTACCTGCATGCCAGCACAGTGTGTAAGTTTATTTAGATACAGGTATACATAAGTATAATTATCAGAGTACAGTGGTCCCTCAATAAACGTCTGGCCTGAAAGTCGTCCATTTTGGAAATACTGTAGTCCCATTATTTCGTCTAAACATTAGCTCGCAAATGGTCCATTAACTCGCTAATCGTCCTGCATCTGGGATGCGTACTCACGCTTTGAGCCGCCGGGGCCTGCCTTCCCAGCCAGTGTGCCATTGTTTACCAGTGAGTGACGATCCCCTAACTTGCTCCTACGAAATATTTCATAATATTCCATTGATTTTAGTGACTTCAAGAGTGTATCAGTCTGTAGTGGAAGGAAGGCGGGGTAGGGGTCGGCCTAGGAAAGGTTGGAGGGAGGGGGTAAAGGAGGTTTTGTGTGTGAGGGGCTTGGACTTCCAGCAGGCATGCGTGAGCGTGTTTGATAGGAATGAATGGAGACAAATGGTTTTTAATACTTGACGTGCTGTTGGAGTGTGAGCAAAGTAACATTTAAGAAGGGGTTCAGGGAAACCGGAAGGCCGGACTTGAGTCCTGGAGATGGGAAGTACGTACAGTGCCTGCACTCTGAAGGAGGGGTGTTAATGTTGCAGCTTAAAAACTGTAGTGTAAAGCACCCTTCTGGCAAGACAGTGATGGAGTGAATGATGGTGAAAGTTTTTCTTTTTCGGGCCACCCTGCCTTGGTGGGAATCGGCCAGTGTGATAATAATAAAAAAATAATTGTGTCTATGGGTCCTGTTGCAACTATTAAGAAAATGTTTTAGTTCAGGGTTAATAATAAAATTTATGGTTCTGTAAATGTAGGTTAAACAGTAGTAGGTAAGAATGTTTCGTACAGCGAGAAAGTTTAGGTTTTTGAAGTGGGGATGGGGGTTGTCTAGCATTGGATTGCATGATAATTCTTACTGCAGCTTTTCGTCGGGTTATTATTGGCTTTAGGGAGGTTGCTGCTGTTAATCCCCAGGCACAAATAGCATGGGTGAGGTAGGCATAGATGAGCGAATAGTATAGTGTGAGTAGGACTGATTGTCGTATGTAGAAATGCATCTTGGAGAGGATCCCAACTGTTTTGGATACTTTTTTTGTTTTGTGTTGGATATGGGTGTTGAATTTCAGGTTACTGTTAATGTGCTGGCCCAGGAACTTGCCCTCATTATGTTTAGCAATAAGAGTGTTGTCAATCATAATTTTCAGCTGGGCAGCACCTGTTCTGCTCCCAAACATAATGTAGAAGGATTTGTCAATATTAAGCGTTAAGTTTATTATAAAAGCAGTCATCCAGGTCGAAATTTTTACTAGCTCTTCGTTAACAATAGTGTTGAGTGAGGCAAGATTAGGGTGGGAGATGACACAAGTCGTGTCATCAGCAAAGAGGATAGGTTTAATTAAGGTGTTGTGATACATTAGGAAGATCACTGATATATAAGAGGAAGAGCAGGGGACCAAGGACACTTCCCTGTGCTACTCCAGCATCCAGTCGTCTTGTTGATGAGGTTGTGTCCTTAACCCTTAAACTGTCCAAACACAGATCTATGTTCGCTTATGTAGTGCTCCAAATGTAGATCTACATTCGATTTTACATGCTTTCTTATGTAAAAAAAAGTAGGTCTACGTTCGGAGTGCTATGCAAGCGAACGTAGATCTATGTTTGGACACTTTAAAGGTTAATAGAGACATACTGATGCTTTTCAAGTGCTGTGTAAGGCAGGTCTAGCATTTTTACAATTGCATCATTTAAGCTTTTGCTTTTCCTGAAGCCAAATTCGAAGGGGTTGAGGATGCTTTGCACTGTTATAAAGGAAAATAATCTCTTGTACATGATTTTCTCGAAGATTATGGATAGCAATGGCAAGTTTGATATTGGCCTGTAATTGTTTACATCTGTGAGGTCACCACCTTTGTGTATTGGTGTGACCTTGGCTATCTTGAGTGCCGGAAAAGTGCTGGTTTCGGATGATGTTTTAGCACACCCCCTTTTTTTCTTCCCTCCCTGTAGGAAGCTTTTTTTTGTCCATGTCCACATGTATATGTTTTTATTTTGTGTTCTGTGCCCTGTGTCTGTGAGAGAGAGACCAAGTTTTATTCAGTCACTTATCATGGTCGAGGACAACTGTGGGTAGGTGGCCAAACGATGTATACCCAGTTGGGGTTTATATTTTACATTGTGTCACCTTTATAGTTTGTGTCACATTTTTGCTGAAATCTAGAGGGTCATAGGCCTACTGAGCTCAGCCTACATCACCCTTACTCTGCCTCACTTGGCACCACCTCATCATAGAGACAACAAGTGTACTCCCTCTCTCCCTTGCGGGCAGGGGCCTAGCCCATCAGGGCCACCTTAACACAGTGCCTGTGTGCCAAGAAGAGTATCATTCATTCCTGCTACCAGAGATACACACAAACTTCATTAATAAAATGTTCAATTTTTGCCAATGTTCAAGAGTAAACAAATCACATCATACATCCAATACATGTCAACATTAAGGACTCATCTAGGTAGTATGTTGGTAGACAACAACCACCCAGGGAGGTACTACCATCCTGCCAAGTGAGTGTAAAATGAAAGCCTGTAATTGTTTTACATGATGGTAGGATTGCTAGTGTCTTTTTTCTGTCTCATAAACATGCAAGATTTCAGGCAGGTCTTCCTACTTCTACTTACACTTAGGTCACACTAAACACACATGTACAAGAATATATATACACATCCCTCTGGGTTTTCTTCTATTTTCTTTCTAGTTCTTCTTCTTGTTTATTTCCTCTTATCTCCATGGGGAAGTGGAACAGAATTCTTCCTCCGTAAGCCATGCGTGTTGTAAGAGGCGACTAAAATGCCGGGAGCAAGGGGCTAGTAACCCCTTCTCCTGTATAAATTACTAAATTTAAAAAGAGAAACTTTTGTTTTTCTTTTTGGGCCACCCGGCCTCGGTGGGATACGGCCGGTTTGTTGAAAGAAGATCAAGGACTCAGGCTTTTACCTACCACAGCAAGTTTATACTTAAATGTGCCTGCTGCATTAGCATATCCCAGCACAGTTATCTGTCCTTGGCTTCCTTAACTCCTGTAGGAGCTCTCTCTCATCAGCTGTAGTTAATGTTTTTCTGAGGCAATAATGCCAGAACAGCGATGTCTCATTAGCATTGTAGATTTGTTCTGGTGTTAGATTTTCATCTTGGTAAACACATCAATGAATTTCTCTGCTGCTTCATGATCAGCAGATGCTTCATCACCACTAATCCATCCTGCTGAATATTTACAGTTACCTTCAATATTTAGTTTGTCATGATAAATTTCTGCTTGTTTTTTTATCAGCATTTTATTAAGTGGCATATGCTCACTCTGATGCTGATGAATCCACTCCATCAGTACATGATCCAGATTGTCATTTTTCCCTCGATGCAATGTTTTTCTATCTTTCACTGACTTCTGTTCATCATTTTCAGCAAAGAACTTTAATAATTTGTCCTTCTGTTCTTAAGGTGGTAGAGTGTGGTTGTAGCAACACCAAACTCCTCAGTCAAATGTTTCACACTTACACTGTGCTCAAGTTTTTCCTACAATTTGACTTTCTGTGATATAGATAAATATAAACAATATCTTCGCACTACAGAGCACAAAACACATGGTAATCAGTGAGTAACTGCTGCTGACAATAAATTAGTGCTAGTACAAACATGCAGCTCAAATATTTGGGCTCAACAGGTGGAAAATCAAGGCTCCACCACATCTTGCGCTGAATGATTCATTTGTGGCACGTCAACACTCGAAAAAGTTTCGGATCTTGGAGGTTTTTGGATTTTTCAATTTTGAATAAAGGATTCTCTACTGTACAGCTTTAGCTCTCCTTCTAACTCTCTACTCCCCCCTCTCTCTCTCCCTCTCTACTTCCCTCCCTCTCCACTCTCCTCTCCTCCCTTAAAATCTATGCTGCCTCTGCTCCATCTTACAAATAAAAAAAAATGATAACATTATTAGAATCCCAGGTATGGTACAGTGTGGGGAATAATAATATTAATAGAGTTAACAATCAGTTATCCAGCAATTCATTAGTCAGCATCCAACATTATCCAGCAATCTTGTTCAATAAATGCAACGTCCTAAAAACAAACCTTCGTTTATAATTGTCTTCATAGTAGTCTTCTTCTTCTGCCGGAATCTCTTTTGACTCTCATTGTTAGCAAAATCGTTGACAGTAATATCTGCAACATGCAAGTTGTGTATCACATAATGCTAGAATATTAGTGAGTCACTTCAGTGTCATACAAGTAAAACAAACAAGGTAAACTGCAAATCTAAGGCAAAATTGTGACAGAGACAAAGGAAATAAATAGCAATATTTACAGTGTGTTTAAGTAAGCTGTGGCAGGAATTAAACAAAAGTGTTATAGACTCTCCCCTTTATTATTGCCTTCATCCATCCATATTATAAAAGACACTAATGAGTATTATTAGTGACAGTAAAAGTATGATGGTAAAATTATGATGATAAAGCAACTAGCAAGCAATGTTTACATACAATATGGTGAATATAACGTCGCTGAATATTCAACATTTTCCATGAGTACTGGTCCGCCATCACAAATCCGGCAATCAGTTATTTGGTTCCTTCAGTTATTCGGCACTAATTTTGGCTAGCATAATTTCAAATTTCCAGGGTCGCCACACCAACCTGCTGGTACTGTTAGATAAGATAAGATAAGATTTCGTTCGGATTTTTAACCCCGGAGGGTTAGCCACCCAGGATAACCCAAGAAAGTCAGTGCGTCATCGAGGACTGTCTAATTTATTTCCATTGGGGTCCTCAATCTTGTCCCCCAGGATGCGACCCACACCAGTCGACTAACACCCAGGTACCTATTTGCTGCTAGGTGAACAGGACAACAGGTGTAAGGAAACGTGTCGAAATGTTTTCCACCCGCCGGGAATCGAACCCGGGCCCTCCGTGCGTGAAGCGGGAGCTTTAGCCACCAGGCCACCAGGCCGCTACTTGCTGCATAAGTCATTCCAATTTCTTTTTCTCCATTTATTGTTTTAACCTGCTTACTTTTAACCCTAGCCATGGTTCCAATGAATAAAAGAAATGCTTCTCATTATGTAAAGCACCTACACAGTACATTATCCATTAAAGATAAGATGGCTTTGAAGCCACTGTCGGTTGTCATGAGCTCAGTCTCATGAAGCAGGAAAATATGCTTTATTATTATGCTAATATCAACACTACAGCTTATTTGCCTATCACAATTGATCTAATATGACATAAGAAACAATATAAATAACATAAAACATGTTAAATACTCCAGAATAAATAATATTTGGCATAACACTGAGCAGTTCGACGGACGTATGAAGAGGGTATGGTATACAAATACCATTCTCCTATCCCTGTCTTGGGGGCTTATATTAGAGAAAACAGAGTATAGCACAGGGCTAACTGTGATATACACTCGTACTGCACAATAAACCTGAAACAAAAAAGTTATTTTCTCTATATACATTATCACACATAGCAGCATATGTGTAGAGAACCTAGGATAACCCAAAAAAGTCAACATGGCTTATTTCTAGTACCTGGCTTGGATTAGCCATGTATGATTTTTGGTAAATATTCGATTCCCAGCCAGGTATTAGAAACAGTAGGCGTGTTTCTTTACACCTGTTGTCTATGTTTACCCATCAGTAAATGGGTACCTGGGTGTTAGTCGACTAGTGTGGGTGTTATCCTGGGACACTGACCTAATTTTCTTGAAATACTCTGTATAACAAGCAGCTTTCTATATAGTATTATGTCACTGATGTCAGCTAGGCCTGTATACCTTGTACATATACGTGTAGTAAATAAAGATACTGTATTATTATTAATATTATTATTATTATTTTCTCAGTTGTTTGTTGGGTTATCTTACTGAAACTTGGACAATGTATGATGGAAAGATACTTCTTAACATACACCAAAAATGAAAGAAATCAGACCATAAATAGCGGAGTTCACTTCTCAGCCATTAGCGGCCGCTTAGCGGAATATTTTTGTATGGTTTTTATGGTTATATTCTCATTTTTTCGGTCTCATTTGATAGAATGAAAGATATATTACAGAAACAGATATGATTTTGATTGCTTTCATGACGAAAAGTACCTTGAAATTGCGCTCACAGTAGCGAAAATGTTCTATTCTTTAGCGAAGCTCAAGAGTAAACAAATGACGTCACCGTCCAATACCTGTCCACCTGCCAGTCCAAATTCCAATACGGCGTCAAGAATGGGTTGATATTATTTATACAATTATTACAATAATGCAGCAATCTGCATAACAGTAAATCTTCTATTTTTTTGTGAATAAAAATTCCAAATGGTAAGCAAGAGTAATATAAGAGGGGCCTGTAGCCATGACTAATGAACAGAGAAAATGTTATTTTAGTGCCAGGAATGTCTGCATTGTTTATTCTGGACCCTATTTTGAAATTGGCATCTGTTGAAATTTGTGTGAAATTGGCCAAATTGCCAATTTCTGACCACTTTATGGGGTAGTTGAAATAAGTGAATGGGTGGTTTCTTGTACTCAGTTGACAGACTAGAAGTAAATAAGTTTATTCAGGTATACACAAATACAGTTACATAGATTATCATACATAGCAGTATATGTATAGAGAACCTAGGATAACCCAAAAAAGTCAGAGTGACTTATTTCCAGTACCTGGCTTGGGCTTGCCATATATGATTTTTGGTAAAAAAAAATTTTTCTCAGTTGTTTGTTGGGTTATCTCATTGAAACTTAGGCAATGTATGATGGAAAGATGCTTCTTAACGTACAATAAAAATAAAAAAAGACGGACGATAAATAAGGGAGTTCACTTCTCAGCCATTAGCCGCCTCTTTGCAGTATATTTTCGTATGGTTTTTATGGTTGTATTCTCATTTTTTTGGACTCATTTGATAGAATGGAAGATATATTACAGAAATAGACATGATTTTGATTGTTTTCATGAAGAAAAGTACCTTGAAATTGAGGTCAAAGTAGCGGAAATGTTCGATTTTTGCCGATGTTCAATGAACTTTGTGTAAGTCAAGTTGGTTAATTTTATTAAGTGTATTCTAACCTAACCACTCTGTAATCTGGCAAACTCAGTAATCCAGCACACTACAGGTCCCAATGATGCTGGATTTGTGATGGAGGACCTGTATATTATTTGAAAGTATTGAATGTTCAAATTCAATACTTTCCACCAATATATTATTAGGACATTTGGTGTTTGTCATCGATATATTATGTGAACATTCTTAACTATTCCAGGGTCCAGAGGCCAAATCTCAGTGTGACAGCCAGTGTCCAAGAATTTAAAAAAAAAAAAAAAAAAAGTATTCTTACAGAATTAAAAATATTATTTTTCTATAGGTAATAAAACAAAACAAAAAAAAATTCCAATCAGTACTTTCCAAGATATAGAACGGTGAAGTTGACCTTCAATGACCGGATGGCAGCAACATCGGTGACTTCCATAAAGTCGTATTTTTTATTTTTCTTCTTTGTTACTTTTTTCTTTTCTCTATTTTTTTTTTTTTTTTTTGCAGTAACATTTGTGGCCTGTGAGACCAATATAATGCATAATGTATATATGTACACTCGTTGTATTCAACACAGTAACCACACTAATATTTTCATCATTATTTTGTTTACAATAGTTGTTTACAACAAAAAACATACAAAAATGTTATATATTAGTAATGTTCTATTATATAGTTACATATGTACAGTCACTGGACATGCTCCTAGAACTGCTACAGTCTGTGAAAGACTTTGAAACAAGGTGTCATGCACAGTGGTGTCTTACTTATCTGTGGACCAGTATGATTTTATATTATGCTTATAGACATGAGGCATAAGCATTAAAGTTGCAAAAAGCAAATACATTTCAGCCACAGTTGTCTCCTACCACCGGTGGATGATGATGCACTTTGTCCTGGACCTGCTGAGTCAGCAGCTTGGGTCCCAGTCTGGGCTGGTGCCACATGCTGCATGCTCACATGCTGCATGCTGGTGGCACCACAACCACCTACTGATGCATGTGGTCTCTCCATCCCAATTGTAGCTACATTTTCGTCACTTTCACTGTCTATTCCAGGTGTAGGGCCATAGGATGCACTCTGTCCCCTTGGAACTGCATATGGTACATTGTACCATATGGTACAATGTACCATATGGTGCAAAACCATAGAAATTGTCTTCAGATCCACTTCCATCAGTCAGAGCTATAACTTGGGAAGAGGAGAGTTCCAATTCGCCAGGGAGTGATAGCTTCCTTGCCACCAGGCATGATGAACAAAGCGTACTGAGATGGTGTTCCCACAATGCAATGCAGATGCCCCGATTTTTTGTTTACTGCACACAATGACCACATAGACCCATTCTCTTAGATGTAGGCCTATCAGCTTTCTCGTCTTAAATTTGAAGCCGCTAGAATTTTGGAGTAGATCTACAGCTTGGACCTTGGCTTCAAAGCCGTAGATTTATGGGACAGACCCTGAAAGGGTTAAAATCAGAATGAACGTGGAACTTTGCACAAGATTTTGCACATGCACTATCAGTAGCTACTAAGATAATGCATTAGTAATAGATATATTTGTAACTTATAAAAGACAGAGAAGTTACTTGAATCTCTGAGAAATCTCAAGAATATAATATTCCCTTATGTGGCAAAGGACACTGTATTCTCTTATGTGACAGAGGATATTGCATTCTTCAGCCCTTCAATGTTCCCACTGTACTCTTAGAATGTTTGTGTAAGTTACAAAATTTTGTCTGTCAATATAAATAAATAAAATAAATAAATAAATAAAATAAATAAATGGGTATGACAGAGTTAAGATAAATTATTTATAGAGAATGTTTGTTCAACATTTACACACCTGTAGCTTAGTGGTGGAATACACAACAATCAAAGGGATCTGGGTTGGTATCCCAGGTGGAGCAAGACATATGGGCACATTTCTTGACACCAGCAGCCCCTGTTCACCTATCAGTAAATAGGTATCTAGGTGATTTTAAATAGCTGTGGGGTTGCATCCTAGTAGGGGTGTGCCAAAGTGTCAGTTAGGTAATGGCCAATTTTGATACAACTTTCTTTTCCGCAGTATACAAAATGTAGTTTACATGTAATAAAATATTGTTAAGCACAAAATAAAAGCCACTAGCATGGAATACATTTTGGGCATCAGTATCAGCCTAAAACTGAGTATCAATATCAGTGGGTATTAATGAATTCTGATAATATTGGTATCAGCCTGAAGTTTAGTATCTGTATTTGTATCAGCAAAAAAATATCGTATATTGTATCATCCCATCCCTACATCCTGGGGGCTAACTCAGGTGCTACTGTATTTTACTTTCTTTCATTTATTATATTCACCAGCTCCTTTATTTAAGCTTTAAATAGTTCATACACTCACATTTGTTAAAATAACTAAGGGCTAATTCAGATGCTAAAGTGTATAATTTCATTGTTTTACTATAATAATCCCTAGCTCTTTTATTCTGTTTTAGTTCTAGAATATTTGCATATTCTAGTTTTAGTTTTAGAATATTTATATAGTCTTATTCCTAAGTCTAGTTATAGATTACTATAAATCTTATAATATTTTACTCAATAATCTAGTTGTAGAGTAACTCTCATTCTTATGACTACAGGCATTGATCCTGATGTAAACTTTTTACTAAGTGATTTACACAAATCAAACAGCAACTGTAATTATTATACAGCAGACCAAGCAAAGACATTACCCAGAGTAAACAATAACATAACTGTCTTTAATTACAATGTCAGATCTTCGAGCAAACATTATGATGACCTCACAGTATTACTCAATTCCCTTCATTCCACTTTGTCAATCATCACACTCACAGAAACCTGGCTAAAGCCTGATATTACAGATGTCTATGCCATTCCTGGTTACACGACCATACACAACTGTAGGACAGACCAGCAAGGGGCTGGAACAGCTATATATACATGTACTACTCAAATCAACTCGAATGTATCGAAAAATCTTGTACAAGGGACGAACATGGAGAATATATCATAGCCAAATTTAAATCAAATGACCTGCAAAAACCCCTCACAGTTATAAACATCTACAGAGTACCACAGTCAAACATTTACCACTTTAGTGAAAAACTATGAAACATGATTACTGATGCACACATGAACAAAGACCACCTACTACTAACAGGAGATTTCAACATAAATCTACTATATGACCAGGACCCACAAGTAACCAAATTCACAAACACCATGAGCAACTGCCTGTTGCTACCAACAATATCTAAACCTACAAGAATCTCCAAGACTAGTATCTCTCTAACAGACCACATCTGGACTAACACCATATACCCTTTAACCCTTTGACTGTCACGGTCGTATATATACGTCTTACGAGGTACCGTGTTTGACATATATATACTCATAAATTCTAGCGGCTTCAAATCAAGCAGGAGAAAGCTGGTAGGCCCACATGTGAGAGAATGGGTCTGGAGCACGCAGTGCATAATGGGAAAAAAAAAACTCCGACCGTTTTTTTTAATTAAAATGCTGACTTTGTGGTCTATTTTCGTATAGTATTTATGGTTGTATTCTCGTTTTCTTGGTCTCATTTGATAGAATGGAAAACATATTATAGAAATAGAGGTGATTTTGATTGATTTTACTATAAAAAGAACCTAGAAATGGAGCTCAAAGTAGGGGAAATGTTTGATTTTTGCCAATGTTCAAAAGTAAACAAATGATGCCTTTGTTAAATAAATGTCCAACTAGCCATTCTAATATGCAGTCATGAATGGGTTGATGTTATTTATACAATTATTACAGTATTGCAGTAGTCTGCATAATAATAAGTCTTCAATTTTTTGTTTGAATAAAAATTCAAAATAGAAAGCAAGAGTAATATCAGAGGGGCCTGGAGACATGACTGATGAACAAAGAAAATGTTATTTTAGAGCCAGAAATGTCTGCATTGTTCATTCTGGACCTTATTTTGAAATTGTCATATTTTTTAGTTTTCATGAAATTGGCCAAATTGCAAATTTCTGACCACATTATTAGGTAGTTGAAATCGGTAAATGGGTAGTTTCTTATACTCAATCGATAGAAAAAATGGAGTTCTAAAGAAATAGCTATGAGTTTGGTCGACTGGAACAATGGAATTAGCCGAAAATAGGGCTCAAAGTGGGCGAAATCGCCGATTTGTAAACAGCGCCAAGGTCGCTAACTTCGCGAGAGCGTAATTCCGTCAGTTTTCCATCAAATTTCGTTTTTTTGGTGTCATTACAATCGGGAAAAGATTCTCTATCATTTCATAAGAAAAAATATTTTTTTTTTTAAATTTTGCGACACCAGGAGACACCTCAGGATTGGGGGTTGCGACAGTCAAAGGGTTAAAATCAGGCATAATCATGGACAACACTACAGACCACTACCCAACCTTTCTCATAACCAATCTAGGTAAATTGCCCCAAGACATTACTAAAGTTACCTTCAGACTACATAACGAGACAGCTGTTAACAACTTTATAGCAGCTATGAATAACATCGACTGGTATAATGAGCTCAAAATATATACAGATATGAATGAATGTATAAATAATTTTCTAAGAAAAGCCCATTAACTCTATAACAAACATTGCCCTAAAAAACCTAAACAGATTACAGCTAAGAGACTGAATAGTCCCTGGCTAACACCCAGCATCCTTAAATCCATAAACACAAAGTACCAATACAAAAAACAGTAGAGAATGGGTGGTCAAATAACTAGAGACCAGTCTAAACGTTACTCGTCAGCTCTTACCAGCCTGATAAGATCTAAAAAATTGTACCATGAAAATAGATTACATAACATCAAAGGTGATATGAAAAAGACCTGGAAAACTTTATCTGAAATTCTTGGAACTAAAAAGTTATCCAAAAACAAAACAATCAAATTAGCAAAATCAGACGAACCCCTACTCCCACCAACTGGAACAACAAACAAACTCAAAGTTTTCTTCTCCACCATAGGAAAGAACCTGGCGAGCAAAATCTCAAACTCAAACACCAGTCCATCAGACTACCTGACAAGCATCTACCCGAATACACTATTCCTAGTTCCAACCAACCCAACAGAAATCTCGCTCATCATCAAAACCCTTAAAAACAAGGCACGAGACATAAACAATTTGCCAACTTTTATGTGCAAAAAAGCTTCTCAAGTATTGTCAAAAATTATTGCAACACTCTTTAACAAATCCATTGAAACATCTACCTTCCCACCAGTCCTCAAAATAGCGAGGGTCACTCTGATCCACAAAGGAGGCGACTAAGCTGACATGAATAACTATAGACCAATATCTAACTTACCACTGCTCTCTAAAATCTTTGAAAAATTAATTCATAGACGGATCTACAGTGGACCCTCGGCTAACGAACGCATCGCATAACATTAACCCTTTCAGGGTTGGTACCGTACTAGTACGGCTTGCACGCCAGGGTTGGTGCCGTACTAGTACACATTAATTCTAGCGCCTTCAAATCTTTCGAGAGAAAGCTAGTAGGCCTACATATGAAATAATGGGTCTATGTGGTCAGTGTGCACAGTATAAAAAAAATCCTGCAGCACACAGAGCATAATGAGAGACAAAAACTCCGACCGTGTTTTTGGTTTAACCCTTTGACTGTCGCGGCCGTATATATACGTTTGCGAGGTACCGTGTTTGACGTATATATACTCATAAATTCTAGCGGCTTCAAATCAGGCAGGAGAAAGCTAGTAGGCCCACATGTGAGAGAATGGGTCTGTGTGGTCAGTGTGCACCACATAAAAAAAATCCTGGAGCACGCAGTGCATAATGAGAAAAAAAAAACTCCGACCGTTTTTTTTAATTAAAATGCCGACTTTGTGGTCTATTTTCGTATAGTATTTGTGGTTGTATTCTCGTTTTCTTGGTCTCATTTGATAGAATGGAAACTATATTATAGAAATGGAGGTCATTTTGATTAATTTTACTATAAAAAGAACCTGGAAATGGAGCACAAAGTACAGGAAATGTTTGATTTTTGCCGATGTTCAAAAGTAAACAAATGATGTCATTGTCCAATAAATGTCCAAATAGCCATTCTAATACGCAGTCATGAATGGGTTGATGTAATTTTTACAATTATTACAGTATTGCAGTAGTCTGCATAACAGTAAATCTTCTATTTTTTGTTTGAATAAAATTTCAAAATAAAAAGCAAGAGTAATATCACAGGGGCCTGGAGACATGACTGATGAACAAAGAAAATGTTATTTTAGAGCCAGGAATGTCTGCATTGGTCATTCTGAACCTTATTTTGAAATTGTCGTATTTTTTAATTTTCGTGAAATTGGCCAAATTGCAAATTTCTGACCATGTTATTGGGTAGTTCAAATCGGTAAATGGGCAGTTTCTTGTACTCAATCGATAGAAAAAATAGAGTTCTGAAGAAATAGTTATGAGTTTGGTTGACTGGAATAACGGAATTAGCCGAAAATAGGGCTCAAAGTGGGCGAAATTGCCAATTTTTAAATATCGCCGAAGTCGCTAACTTCGCGAGAGCGTAATTCCGTCAGTTTTCCATCAAATTTCGTTTTTTTGGTGTCTTTACAATCGGGAAAAGATTCTCTTATCATTTCATAAGAAAAATGTTTTTTTTTTTTTTTTAAATTTTGCGACACCAGGAGACACCTCAGGATTTGGGGTTGCGACAGTCAAAGGGTTAAAACAGCGACTTTCCAGTGTATTTTCGTATGCTATTTATGGTTGTATTCTAGTTTTCCTGGTCTCATTCTATAGAATGGAAGACATATTACAGAAATTGAGATGATTTTGATTGGTTTCCCAAAGAAAAGGACTTTGAAATTGAGCTCAAATTAGCAGAAATGTTCGATTTTTGCCAAAGTTCAAGAGTAAACAAATCATGACATGCGTCCAATACACGTCAACTAGCGAGTCTAATATTCTTTCACAAGTGTGCTGATATTATTTATGCAATTTCTACACCATTTCTACACGAATGCAGTAGACTGCATAATAGTAAATCTTTTATTTTTTGAGAATAAAAATTCAAAGTGGAAAGCAAAAGAAATGTAACAGAGGCATGTGGACGTGACTAATGAACAGAGGAAATGTTATTTTAGTGCCAGGAATGTCTGTATTGTTTATTCTGGACCCTATTTGGAAATTGGCATCTTCTGAAAATTGTGTGAAATTGGCAAAATTGCCAATTTCTGACCCTTTATTGGATAGTTGAAATCGATAAATGGGTGGTTTCTTGTACTTGTTCGATAGAAAAAATGGAGTTCTAGTGAAATAGTTACGATTTTTGTCAACTGGTACATTGGAATTGGTGGAAAATAGGGCTCAAATTTGGCGAAATCGCCAATGCGTAAACATCGTCGAGACCATTAACTTCACGAGAGCGTAACTCCTTAAGTTTTCCATCAAATTTCTTACTTTTGGTGTCATTATGATCGGGAAAAGATTCTCTATCATTTCAAAAAAAAATAATTTTTTTTTTTTTTTAGAAAAATTTCCGACCCTTAGAACAGGTTTAACCCTTTCAGGGTCCAGAGGCCAAATTTCAAAGTGTGCACCACGGTCCAAGAATTTTCAAAAAATAATTTTGTTATTTTTTCTTATGAAATGGTAGAGAATCTTTTTCTGAAGGTAATATAACAAAAAGTACGAAATTTGATGGAAAATTGACAAAATTATGCTCTTGCAAATTTTGATATGTCGGCGATATTTATGCATCGGCGATTTTGCCGACTTTGACTCCCATTTTAGGCCAATTACATTATTCCAGTCAACCAAATTCTTAGCTGTTTCACTAGTATTACTTCTATTCTATTGATTGAGCACAAGAAATCGCAAAGTCAACTGTTTCAACAATAAAATAAAGTGACTGGAAATTGGTAATTTGGCCAATTTAATGCAAAGTTCAAAATACTCCAATTTCAAAATTGGGTCCAGAATAAACAATGCAGGAATTCCTGGCACTAAACTAACATGTCCTCTGTTCATTAGTTACGTTTTTCAGGCTTTACAAATGAATTCCATTTTGATTTTTTATTCACATAATGAATTTTTATTCAAACCAAAAAAAAGATTTACTGTTGTGCAATACTGTAATAATTGTATAATTCTGTGAATGTACAGTGGACCCTCAGCTAATGATATTAATCCGTTCCTGAAAGCTCAATGTTAGCTGAAATTATCGTTAGCTGAATTAATTTTCCCCATAAGAAATAATGGAAATCAAATCAATCCGTGCAAGACACCCCAAAGTATGAAAAAAATTTTTTTTTATCAGATGAAATATTAATTTTAATACACACAAACTGACACTTACCTTTATTGAAGATCTGGTGATGACTGATGGGATGGGAGGAGGGGAGAGTGTGGAAGTTGTTAATGTTTAGAAGGGGAATCCCCTTCCATTAGGACTTGAGGTATCAAGTCCTTTTCCAGGGTTACTTCCCTTCTTCTTTTAATGCCACTAGGACCAGCTTGAGAGTCACTGGACCTCTGTCGCAAAACAAATCTGTCTATAGAGGTCTGTACCTCCCGTTCCTTTAAGATTTGCCTAAAATGGGCCACAACATTGTCATTGTAATAGTCACCAGCATGGCTTGCAATAGCTGTGTTAGGGTGATTTTCATCCATAAAGCTTTGCAGTTCAACCCACTTTGCACACATTTCCTTAATCTTTGAAGTAGGCACAATGGATTCCACAACTGGCATAGGCATCTCAGGGTTAGCCCCAAACCCTTCAAAATCTTTCTTAATTTCCATACTAATTCTCACCCTTTTTATCACAGGGTTGGCACTAGAAGCTTTCTTGAGGCCCATGGTGACTTATTTTGCAGGTACAATCACTAAAAACGCTGTGATAATATGAAATGTTCCGATTGTATGCGTGGATGCGACTGCACTGGCTGGCTTGTAAACACTGGCACCCACAGGACAACTGAGGCGCACTCAGGCCACACGTGGACGCGTCTCGAACGAATCACGTTGGGTGAGTCTTTTAGCGTTAGCTGAGGCAAAATTTTTGTGTTAAAATGTATCATTAGCTGGATTTAACGTTAGCTAATGCCATCATTAGCTGAGGATCCACTGTATATTAAACCCACCAGCTGTCATGTATTAGACTTGTGAGGTCATTTGTTTACTCTTGAACATGGGCAAAAATTTAACAATTCTGCTACTTTGAGCTCAGTTTCAAGCCATTTCCAGTATAAAACCAATCAAAATCATCTCTATTTCTGTAGTATATCTTCCATTCTATCAAATTAGACCAAGAAATTGCAAATACAACTATAAAAAGCATACGAAAAAACACTGCAAAGTCGCTGTTTTAATCGAAAATTATGGTCTCAGTTTTTTTCTCTCATGCACTGTGTGCTGCAGGATTTGTTTTATGTGGTGCACACATACCACATAGATGTATTCTCTCATATCTAGGCCCAAATTTACTGCTCACAGCTTATCAGAGTGAGCTGAGCTAATGGCGTAGATCAACGGTTTGGACCCTGAACGTAAAGCCGTAGATCTATGGCATGGACCCTGAAAGGGTTAAGATTATTATTATTATAATCAAAGGGGAAGCACTAAACCCATAGGATTATACAGAGCCTGGGGGGGGATGTGGAAAGCATTCAGGCTTAATTCGGGGAACTGGAGCACAGATCCAATTCCCTAAATCAAGAGCCCCTCACCAACATCAAGGAACCTTCCCTGAGGGGAAAAGGGTTAAGAGAGGGCCTGCCAACCCTGAAAGGGTTAAATCCGCCCAATGAAGCGTTTGAGCATAAAAATTTTGGCCTCACTAACGATAAAAAACTCGCCCAACGTGATTTGTCCCGAACCTGTCCCTCCAGCCTGAGCATCTCACCTGTCCTGCCGTCATTGTTTACAAGCCAAGGTGGCCAGTTTCATGCACACATTCGATACATTTTGTATTATTCCATTGTTTATAGTGCTTATAACTGCTAAATAAATCACCATGGGACCAAAGAAAGCTTCTAGTGCCTACCCTGTGGTAAAAAGGGTGAGAAATACTATCAAAATACGTACTATCGTACCACGGTCAGCTGCTGCTGCACCACCATCAGCTGTTGCTGCACCACCGTCAGCTATACTACTTGAAGATGTGGAGAGACTGTTGTTGGTGTGGCTTAACGAGAAACAATTACCGAGAAACAATTAACCCCAGAGGGTTAGCCACCCAGGATAACCCAAGAAAGTCAGTGAGTCATCAAGGACTGTCTAACTTATTTCCATTGGGGTCCTCAATCTTGTCCCCCAGGATGCAACCCACACCAGCTGACTAACACATAAGAACATAAGAAAGGAGGAACACTGCAGGAGGCCTGTTGGCCCATACTAGGCAGGTCCTTTACAATTCATCCCACTAACAAAACATTTGCCCAACCCAATTTTCAATGCCACCCAAGAAATAAGCTCTGCTGTGAAAGTCCCACTCAAATCCAACCCCTCCCACTCATGTACTTATCCAACCTAAATTTGAAACTACATAAAGTCCCAGCCTCAATAACCCAACTAGGTAGACTGTTCCACTCATCAACTACCCTATTTCCAAACCAATACTTTCCTATGTCCTTTCTAAATCTAAACTTATCTAATTTAAATCCATTACTGCGGGTTCTCTCTTGGAGAGACATCCTCAAGACCTTATTAATATCCCCTTTATTAATACCTATCTTCCACTTATACACTTCAATCAGGTCTCCCCTCATTCTTCGTCTAACAAGTGAATGTAACTTAAGAGTCTTCAATCTTTCTTCATAAGGAAGATTTCTAATGCTATGTATTAATTTAGTCATCCTACGCTGAATGTTTTCTAACGAATTTATGTCCATTCTGTAATATGGAGACCAGAACTGAGCTGCATAATCTAGGTGAGGCCTTACTAATGATGTATAAAGCTGCAGTATGACCTCTGGACTTCTGTTGCTTACACTTCTTGATATAAATTCCAATAATCTATTTGCCTTATTACGTATGCTTAGGCATTGCTGTCTTGGTTTAAGGTTGCTGCTCACCATAACCCCCAAGTCCTTTTCGCAATCTGTATGGCTAAGTTCTACATCATTTAACTTATAAGTACTAGGGTTATGGGCACTCCCAAGCTTCAGAACCTTGCATTTATCTACATTGAACTGCATCTGTCACTTTTCTGACCAAGAATAGTTTGTTTAAATCCTCCTGAAGTTCCATAACATCTACGTTTGAATCAATTATCCTACCTATCTTTGTGTCATCGGCGAATTTGCTCATATCACTAGTAATTCCCTCATCAAGATCATTGATATATATTATAAACAACAACGGGCCCAAGACTGATCCCCGTGGAACGCCACTTGTTACAGATCCCCACTCGGATTTAACCCCATTTATGGACACTCTCTGCTTCCTGTCAGTGAGCCATGACTCGATCCACAAGAGCACTTTTCCCCCAATGCCATGAGCTGCCACTTTCTTTAACAGTCTATGGTGCGGAACTCTATCAAAAGCCTTACTAAAATCTAAGTAAATAATATCAAATTCTTTATCGTGGTCAACAGCCTCAAAAGCTTTACTGAAGAAAGTTAATAAATTAGTTAGACAAGACCGGCCTCTTGTGAATCCATGCTGAGTATCATTAATCAAGCTATGCTTATCGAGATGGCTTCTTATAATCTCAGTTATAATTGACTCTAGTAATTTGCCTACAATTGAGGTCAGGCTTATTGGGCGGTAATTTGACGGTAACGACTTGTCCCCTGTTTTAAAAATAGGAATTACATTAGTCATCTTCCACATATCAGACACTACACCTGTTTGAAGAGATAAATTAAAAATATTAGTTAATGGTTCACAGAGTTCCATTTTGCATTCCTTAAGAACCCTTGAAAAAACCTCATCAGGACCCGGCGACTTATTTTGCTTCAGTCTGTCTATCTGCTTCACAACCATTTCACTAGTGACTGTGATGTTACATAATTTATCTTCTTCTAGCCCACTATAAAAATTAATTACTGGAATATTGTTAGTGTCTTCCTGTGTAAAAACTGAGAGAAAATAATTATTAAAAATCGAGCACATTTCATTCTCTTTGTCAGTAAGGTTCCCATAGTTATTTTTAAGGGGACCTATCTTATCTCTAACTTTTGTTCTATAGACCTGGAAAAAACTTTTTGGGTTAGTTTTAGAATCCCTAGCAACTTTAATTTCATAGTCCCTTTTAGCTTTTCTTATCCCCTTTTTAATGTCCCTCTTAATGTCAATATACTGATTCATAAGATGACCCTCACCTCTTTTGATAAGCCTATAAATTCCTTTCTTATGCCCTAGTAGATATTTGAGCCTATTATTCATCCATTTTGGGTCATTTCTATTTGATCTAATTTCTTTATATGGGATAAACGTTCTTTGAGCAGCTTGTATAGTGTTCAGAAAACTGTCATAATGATATCTCACTTCGTTACCCCAGTCAACAGATGATAAGTGTTCTCTAAGCCCATCGTAATCTGCTAAGCGAAAATCTGGGACTGTTACTGAGTTATCTCTACTATCGTACTTCCATTCAATGCTAAATGTAATTGATTTGTGGTCGCTAGCACCCAGTTCCTCTGAAATTTCTAAATTATTAACAAGGGATTCATTGTTTGCCATAACTAAGTCAAGCAGGTTATTTCCCCTTGTAGGTTCTGTCACAAACTGCTTCAAAAAACAATCCTGAACTACTTCTAAGAAGTCGTATGATTCTAAATTCCCAGTCAAGAAATTCCAATCAATATGACTAAAGTTAAAGTCTCCTAGAATTACTACATTATCGTGCCTTGTGGCCTTAACAATTTCCTCCCATAGTAGTCTCCCTTGGTCCCTATCTAAGTTTGGGGGACGGTATATCACTCCTAAAATCAGTTTTTCATGCCCCTCTGAAAATTCTATCCAAACAGACTCTGTATGTGTTACTTCAGACTTAATACCCGTTTTTATGCAACAGTTCAAGCGATCTCGGACATACAATGCCACCCCACCCCCCTTCCCGATACTTCTATCTACTTGGAACAATTTAAAACCCTGAATATGACATTCCGCAGGCATGTCCCGACTTTTTGAATTAAACCACGTCTCAGTTAAGGCAAATACATCAATGTTACCTGCACTAGCAACTAATCTCAACTCGTCCATCTTATTCCTAGCACTACGGCAATTAGCATAATAAACATTGAAAGACTCTCCTTTCTCTTTACCCTTCCTGCTCATTTCTGTTTTTCTACTAAACCTATTACTGTCCTTATCACCCAAAGTCCCTGGCTTTTCAATATCTACCTCGTTCTGCTTATTACTAGTTTCCCCAGGTGAACAGGAAAAAATGCCTGGAACTAGTGCTCATATTGGCGAATTTAAGGCCAGCAAAGGTTGGTTTGAGAGATTGAAGAATCATAGTGGCATACACAGTGTGATAAGGCATGGCGAAGCTGAAAAATTCCAACCCCAACAAGTGTTCAATTGTGACGAAACAGGCCTGTTCTGGAAGAAAATGCCAAACAGGACCTACATTACTCAGGAGGAAAAGGTACTCCCAGGACACAAGCCTATGAAAGACAGGCTAACTCTCATGTTTTGTTGTAATGCTAGTGGGGACTGCGAAGTGAAGCCTTTACTCATGTATCACTCTGAAAATCCCAGAGTGTTCAAGAAAAACAGTGTCTCATCACTCATCAATATTCTTCAATAAAGGTAAGTGTCATTTTAACATTTATTTATATAGTTATTGTGCATGTCTCATTGTTTTCTTTGTAGGGAAATTATATTTCATGAAAAAAAAAATTATTTTTTTAATACAGTGGACCCCCGGTTAACGAACTTTTTTCATTCCAGTAGTATGTTCAGGTGCCATTACTGACCGAATTTTTTCCCATAAGGAATATTGTGAAGTAGATTAGTCCATTTCAGACCCCCAAACATACACGTACACACGCACTTACATAAATACACTTACATAATTGGTCGCATTTGGAGGTGATCGTTAAGCGGGGGTCCACTGTACTTTTGGTTGTCTGGAACGGATTAATTGGATTTCCATTATTTCTTATGGGGAAAATTAATTCAGCTACCGATAATTTCGTCTAACGATGAGCTCTCAAGAACGGATTAATATCGTTAGCCGAGGGTCCACTGTATTCCTACCTCATCTCACACAACATACTAAACCCCTATCAGTTTGGATTCAGGAATAATAAAAGCACAATAATATACACTTGCTATCATACACATGCTAGAACTAATATATACTGCTCTCGAAAAGAAGTCCCGCTGGGAATTTTCACTGATTTACGTAAAGCTTTTGATACAGTCGACCATGAACTGCTGTACACTAAATTAACACACTATGGTATAAGAGGCCACTGTTACGAGTATGGCCATACCCGTTTTATTTTATATTAGGATATGCCCCTTTATTTTATATAAGGTTAATGCTAATATTGTTATATTATGTGAGATTCATGTAGTGGGAAACTACTAGTTGAAGCGCCAGTTACTAGTTCAGGTACTAACGTCTCCCTCAGTCACGTGACCAACCTGACGTCGGCTTACCACTCAGTGGTACTGTCAGTAGGTTCACAGCACCTGCTCAGAGAAGTGCTGCTCAGAGAAGGTACACCACCCTTGCTCTGAGTAGGTTCCCACATTCACTCTGACTAGTACTCCCACTTCTAGTCTGATTTCTAAGAGTTCACTGATCATATTACCTGAAATCGTATTTTAGCAACAGATTGATTGCTTGACTCTACTACTAGGAATTGTTTGCTAGTAGACTCTTGTGTCGTAACAATAGTTGTGTATATATATAAGAGTATCCTTAATGCGTAAAAAAAACTATTTTATTGCTCTATTTTAATTAATATATAGTTCATAAATATATGAAGATACTATAAGTTTTATTGTTATTAAAGACACTGATTTTATACGAGTTTTGGCCATCCTACAGAAAGAAGGTTAACAAATTATTATTATTATAATCAAGGGGAAGCACTAAACCCAGAGGATTATACAGTGCCTAGGGGGGATGTGGAAGGCATTCAGGCTTAATTTGGGGAACTGGAGCACAGATCCAATTCCCTAAATCAAGAGCCCCTCACCAACATCAAGGAACCTTCCTTGAGGGGAAAGGTTAACAAAGAAAGAACTTTTTTAAAAGGCTATATTGGCTGCACTAAAACCTTGTTGCTATGGAGTTCCCCCTAGACAATAGCCAACCTAGTAACTGATACCCCATCAAGGATCAGTAACCCAATGTTATACACTCCATATTGTAACAGCCACTCCCTCAACTACCTAAAGTCATACCTTAATAACAGAAGCCAATATGTGTACATAAATGGTGCAAACCTTCCACTCAACCAATCACAGTAGGAGTCCCACAGGAAAGTGTCCTTGGACCACTCTTCTTTCTCATCTACATCAATGACCTACTGAATGCATCACAGTTACTCAAACCCATATTATTTGCAGATGACACTACATACGTCTTCTCCCACCCAAACCCAGTCATACTCGCCAACACTGTCAATGCCAAATTGCAGAAAATGTCTGCCTGGATGATGGCTAATAAACTTACCTTGAATACTGATGAAACCTATTTCATTCAGTTTGGAAACAAAGCTGCAAATGTTCCACTTAACACAACGCTAAACGGATCACCCGTCACAAGACTCTCAGAGGGAAAATTCCTAGGAATCCATCTTGACAGTAGCCTCAAGTTCCAGACCCATATACAACAAATCACCAAGAAAATCTCTAAGACTGTAGGCATACTATCAAAGATACATTACTATGTTCCACAACCAGCTCTCCTGGCACTGTACCATTCACTTGTCTACCCTTATCTCACATATGGAATTTGTGCATGGGGATCAACAATATTAAATCACCTAAGACCACTAATAACCCAGCAAAAGGCAGCAGTCAAAATGATAACAAATTCCCACTCCTGACAGCACACTCCACCAATTTTCAAAAGTCTAAATCTGCTCACCATTAAGAACATCCATACTTATTCATGTGCCTACTACACTACATACATAGAACAATACACGCAAACATAACTCCTCCACTCAAACTTCTCCTCACCAACCTTAACAGGACACACGACCATAACACAGGGCACAGATCTCTTTTTGATGTACCTCATGTCCATATCACATTGTGTAAAAACTCTATGCACATAAAGGGCCCCAAAATTTGGAATTCATTACCAGAAAATACTAAAGTAACCCGGTCTGAAAATCAATTTAAGACTCTTCTCAAAAACCACTTAATCACCCTAGACTAAATGCTTAATACTCAATATTCCCATAATATAATTTCAATAGTATTTACTTTTGAACCTATTGTCCATTGTCGACAGGAATATAATTGAATCATGTTTCACAAAAAGCATTTTTGAATATATGAATATATCCTTTGATTTATATAAATTAGATTCACTTATAATTAATAGAACTGCTGTACAACTATGATAAATTTCTTTAGTGTTAAGTAGTCAGTAAGCCAATAAATTGAGTCGGCCCATAATGCCTAGGCATAATAGAGGCTCTCTTTGCACTGCAACCCATTATTGTAAATACATAATCTCAATGTACTACTTGCAAAGAAATAAATAAATTTGAGTTTAAATTAGGTGGCAGTACAACAAACCCTTGTATTTGCAGACTAATACGTACTGGGTATTGTTTGAGAGGTCACTGAATCAGAAAAATGTTAAAAATATTAAAAACAATCACTTAAATACCCTGTTGTACATCTACAATTAACATTGAAAATATAGGAGCTGAATGTATAATTTACCCAGCAGATTTTGCCCATTATACATGTGGCTGGACTTTGATATGGGGTGGGATATCAGATCTTAGTCTTTTAAAGATCTTAGGTTTGTAAATTAAACTGTATAAAAGAAAAGTGTAGTCTCTCACATATTTTAGGTGCCTAGTAGCAAGTAGACTTCAGTACTGTAATTGCAAAATATTTTTTTTAAATAATAAATGGACCATTTTTATGCAACACTAACCTAACTTCTGATATATGCAGCAACACAATAATACTGTATTGTACTAACATCAATGTTGGACAGGAGGTAATAATACCACCTCAACGTGCAAGCCATGCTAATAAAGTAACACAAAAAAAAATTCATGTCCAAAATTTAATAACTTACCAGAAAAGTTCCCCAGGTGAACATAACTTATTCAAATTAAACTCACCACAATATATAGCAGCTGAGTTATTGTTTTTCTCTGCTTTCTTCTTACAATGTCTTGCTTTCCTTACCATGGCCATTCCAACACTGGACTGTGTAAGTCTTACCAGCCTTAAGCTCAAACTGAAATCCAAAACTTTTTATATTGTACTTCAAATAATCTAAATATGGTAAGAATATTTCAACACATTTAGAATGGAGAAATAATCAATTCAAGGTTGCACACAAGGAGAAATAAACTAAAAATTGTATACAGTACACACTGACATCAGTCTAACCAATTTATCTCTTATTGATACATGGCAGGAGATCATAATGAAGTTCTGTGCTAAACAAGACTGTAAACAATTTTATTTTCAAAGCATAAAGAACAGGTTTTCAAAGCATAAAGAACAGGTTTTGCAGTATGAAAGGCAGCTGTTGATCAGTAGGAGGATCCTCGTGGGTAGACAAGGTGTACCTCAGGGAACCATTTTTGGCGGCACACTCCATTTCCTTTTATACATCAACAACCTTCAAGCGTGTAAAAACAACTTATGCCTATTCTCTTTGCTGACAACACGACTTTTGTCATTTCCCACCCTAATCTAGCCTCACTCAATACTGTCGTTAATGAGGAGCTCACAAAAATACCAACCTGGATGACTGTCAATAAACTTACACTGAACACAGACAAAACCTTTTACATTATGTTTGGGAGTAGAGCAAGTGAGGTCCAACACAATGAGGGAAAATTCCTGGGTCTACACCTTGACAGCAACCTGAAATTCAACACACATATCCAACACATAACAAAAAAGTATCTAAAACAATTGGTATCCTCTCAAAGAAACATTACTATATATATACCACAAACAGCACAACTTACACTATACCATTCACTGATCTACCCCCACCTCAACTATGCCACTTGTGCCTGGGGTTCCGCAAGAACAAACCAACTAAAGCCAATAATAAACCAACAAAAAGCTGCAGTGCAAATAATCACACAATCAACAGCTAGACAACACACACACACACACACACACACTTTTCAAAGACCTACACCTACTCACTATACAAAACATTCACTGTGCCACCTATATTTACAGAAAAATCAATTCAAATATAAAATATAAATCCTGACCTGAAGAATGTACAAAGAGCTTTCATGGCACACATAAGTACGATAAGGCACCTAAATTACTGGGAATGGTTGAAGTCCCTTGATTTGTATTCCTTGGAATGCAGACAAGAGAGATACATGATAATATACACTTGGAAATGGAAAATCCTAGAGGGATTAGTACCAAACTAGCACATGAAAATCACTCCCTATGAAAACAAAAGACTCGGCAGGAGATGCAAAGCAGGAGCACCACGAGTACACTGAGAGACAACACAGTAAGTGTCAGGGGTCCAAGACTGTTCAACTGCCTCCCAGCATACATAATAGGGATTACCAATAGACCCCTGGCTGTATTCAAGAAGGTACTGGACTGGCACCTAAAGTCAGTACCTGACCAGCCAGGTTGTAGTTTGTACATCAGTCTACGTGTGACCAGCAGTAACAGCCTGGTTGATCAGACCCTGATCCACCACAAGGCCTGGTCTCAGACTGGGCCACGGGGGCATTGACCCCTGAAACCCTCTCCAGGTATACTCCAGGTAAGCACTTTCTTAAAAGACAGTTGCAATAGGACTCATGGACACAATACTAGGCACAAAAATCTCTATGACATTACCCATGTCAGGCTAATTCTTTTCAAAAACTCTATGTATATAAAAGGACCCAGGTACCAATGAGTTCCTGGGTGTTAGTCAACTAGTGTGGGTCGCATCCTGAGATAAAACTGACCTAATTTGGCCTGTATACCTTGTACATATACTTGCAGAAACAAAAAAAAATTAGGTGACGAAAGATTGGATATCAGATTGGATAGAGTATGGAGGAGTTGAATGTATGTATTCAGATATTTAGGAGTGGATGTGTCAGCAGATGGGTCTATGAAAGATGAGGTGAATCATAGAACTGATGAAGAGAAAAAGGGTGAGTGGTGCACTTAGGAGTCTGTGGAAGTAAAGAGGGAAATGTATGAGAGTATAGCTATACGAACACACTTATATGGGTGTGAAACATGGGTGGTGAATGTTGCAAAAAGGAGAAGGCTGGAGGCAGTGGAGATGTCATGTCTGAGGGCAATGTGTGATGTGAATAGTATAATGAAGAGAATTCGTAGTTTGGAAATTGGGAGGAGGTGTGGGATTACCAAAACTATTATCCAGAGGGCCGTGGAGGGGTTGTTAAGGTGGTTCGGACATGTAGAGAGGATGGAACAAAATAGAATAACTTCAAGTGTATAAATCTGTAGTGGAGGGAAGGCGGGGTAGGGGTCGGCCTAGGAAAGGTTGGAGGGAGGGGGTAAAGGAGGTTTTGTGTACGAGGGGCTTGGACTTGCAGCAAGCATGCGTGAACATGTTAGATAGGAGCGAATGGAGACAAATGGTTTTTAGGAACTTGACACGCTGTTGGAGTGCAAGCAAGGTAACATTTATGAAGGGATTCAGGGAAACCGGCAGGCCGGACTTGAGACCTGGAGATGGGAAGTACAGTGTCTGCACTCTGAAGGACGGGTGTTAATGTTGCAGTTTTATAACTGTAAGATAAGATAAGATAAGATTTCGTTCAGATTTTTAACCCCGGAGGGTTAGCCACTCAGGATAACCCAAGAAAGTCAGTGCGTCATCGAGGACTGTCTAACTTATTTCCATTGGGGTCCTCAATCTTGTCCCCCAGGATGCGACCCACACCAGTCAACTAACACCCAGGTATCTATTTGCTGCTAGGTGAACAGGACAACAGGTGTAAGGAAACGCGTCGAAATGTTTCCACCCGCCGGGAATCAAACCCGGGCCCTCCGTGTGTGAAGCGGGAGCTTTAGCCACCAGGCCACCGGTAGTGTAAGAACACCTCTGGCAAGACAATGATGGAGTGAATGATGAGTTTTTCTTTTCTGGGTCACCCTGCCTTCTTGGGAAACAGCCAATGTGTTAAAAAAAAGTATTATATTATTATTATATTCTTGACTGACTATGGTTGTTTGTCCTTTTGTGAATTGTAAAATGTATTTCTAGCAATTATAAAAGATTAATGACAGTTTACCATGAACACTTGAAGGTGAGAGCACTTGCTTGTTGAGGTCTTCTGATAAGTTGTCATGTGATAACTTGTTTAAACTTAAGTTACAATAGTGTTAATGTTACTGTCTCTGTTTGGCATTACTAGTTGTTGATCAGCACTGTAGCAGTGACAAGTGTTGTAGCAGGGATGACTGTAGCAGTGACAGATGTTGTAGCAGTGTGACAACTGTAGCAGTGACAAGTGTTGCAGCAGTGATGATTGTAGCAGTGATGAGTGCTGTAGCAGTGACAAGTTGTGGCAGTGTTGGAGCAGTGACAGATGTTGTAGCAGTGTGACAATTGTAGCAGTGACAAGTGTTGCAGCAGTGATGAGTGCTGTAGCAGTGACAAGTGTTGTAACAGTGACAAGTGTTGGAGCAGTGACAGATGTAGCAGTGTGACAACTGTAGCAGTGACAAGTGTTGCAGCAGTGATGATTGTAGCAGTGATGAGTGCTCTAGCAGTGATGAGAGTTGTAGCAGTGACAAGTGTTGGAACAGTGACAGATGTTATAGCAGTGTGACAATTGTAGCAGAGACAAGTGTTGCAGCAGTGATGAGTGCTGTAGCATTGATGAGTGTTGTAGCAGTGACAAGTGTTGTAGCAGTGACAAGTGTTGTAGCAGTGATGAGTGCTATAGCATTGATGAGTGTTGTAGCAGTGACAAGTGCTGTAGCAGTGACAGATGTAGCAGTGTGACAATTGTAGCAGAGACAAGTGTTGCAGCAGTGATGATTGTAGCAGCGATGAGTGTTGTAGCAGTGACAAGTGTTGTAGCAGTGACAAGTGTTGTAGCAGTGATGAGTGGTGTAGCATTGATGAGTGTTGTAGCAGTGACAAGTGTTGCAGCAGTGACAAGTGTTGTAGCAGTGACAAGTGTTGTAGCAGTGACAAGTGTTGCAGCAGTGACAAGTGTTGTAGCAATGACAAGTGTTGTAGCAATGACAAGTGTTGCAGCAGTGACAAGTGTTGTAGCAGTGACAAGTGTTGTAGCAGTGACAAGTATTGCAGCAGTGACAAGTGTTGTAGCAGTGACAAGTGTTGTAGCAGTGACAAGTGTTGTAGCAGTGACAAATGTTGCAGCAGTGACAAGTGTTGTAGCAGTGACAAGTGTTGTAGCAGTGACAAGTGTTGTAGCAGTGACAAGTGTTGCAGCAGTGACAAGTGTTGTAGCAGTGACAAGTGTTGTAGCAGTGACAAGTGTTGTAGCAGTGACAAGTGTTGCAGCAGTGACAAGTGTTGTAGCAGTGACAAGTGTTGCAGAAGTGACAAGTGTTGCAGCAGTGACAAGTGTTGTAGCAGTGACAAGTGTTGCAGCAGTGACAAGTGTTGAAGCAGTGACAAGTGTTGTAGCAGTGACAAGTGTTGTAGCAGTAACAATGTTGAAGCAGTGTAACAAGTGTTACAGCAGTAACAATGTTGAAGCAGTGTAACAAGTGTTACAGCAGTAACAATGTTGAAGCAGTGTAACAAGTGTTACAGCAGTAACAATGTTGAAGCAGTGTAACAAGTGTTACAGCAGTAACAAAGTTGAAGCAGTGAAACAAGTGTTACAGCAGTAACAATGTTGAAGCAGTGTAACAAGTGTTACAGCAGTAACAATGTTGAAGCAGTGTAACAAGTGTTACAGCAGTAACAATGTTGAAGCAGTGTAACAAGTGTTACAGCAGTGTAACAAGTGTTACAGCAGTGTAACAAGTGTTACAGCAGTGTAACAAGTGTTACAGCAGTGTAACAAGTGTTACAGCAGTGTAACAAGTGTTACAGCAGCGTAACAAGTGTTACAGCAGTGTAACAAGTGTTACAGCAGTGTAACAAGTGTTACAGCAGTGTAACAAGTGTTATAGCAGTGTAACAAGTGTTACAGCAGTGTAACAAGTGTTACAGCAGTGTAACAAGTGTTACAGCAGTGTAACAAGTGTTACAGCAGTGTAACAAGTGTTACAGCAGTGTAACAAGTGTTACAGCAGTGTAACAAGTGTTACAGCAGTAACAATGTTGAAGCAGTGTAACAAGTGTTACAGCAGTGTAACAAATGTTACAGCAGTGTAACAAGTGTTACAGCAGTAACAAAGTTGAAGCAGTGTAACAAGTGTTACAGCAGTAACAATGTTGAAGCAGTGTAACAAGTGTTACAGCAGTGTAACAAATGTTACAGCAGTGTAACAAGTGTTACAGCAGTAACAATGTTGAAGCAGTGTAACAAGTGTTACAGCAGTGTAACAAGTGTTACAGCAGTGTAACAAGTGTTACAGCAGTAACAAAGTTGAAGCAGTGTAACAAGTGTTACAGCAGTAACAATGTTGAAGCAGTGTAACAAGTGTTACAGCAGAGTAACAAGTGTTACAGCAGTGTAACAAGTGTTACAGCAGTAACAATGTTGAAGCAGTGTAACAAGTGTTACAGCAGTGTAACAAGTGTTACAGCAGTAACAATGTTGAAGCACTGTAACAAGTGTTACAGCAGTGTAACAAGTGTTACAGCAGTGTAACAAGTGTTACAGCAGTGTAACAAGTGTTACAGCAGTGTAACAAGTGTTACAGCAGCGTAACAAGTGTTACAGCAGTGTAACAAGTGTTACAGCAGTGTAACAAGTGTTACAGCAGTGTAACAAGTGTTATAGCAGTGTAACAAGTGTTACAGCAGTGTAACAAGTGTTACAGCAGTGTAACAAGTGTTACAGCAGTGTAACAAGTGTTACAGCAGTGTAACAAGTGTTACAGCAGTGTAACAAGTGTTACAGCAGTAACAATGTTGAAGCAGTGTAACAAGTGTTACAGCAGTAACAATGTTGAAGCAGTGTAACAAGTGTTACAGCAGTGTAACAAGTGTTACAGCAGTGTAACAAGTGTTACAGCAGTGTAACAAGTGTTACAGCAGTAACAAAGTTGAAGCAGTGTAACAAGTGTTACAGCAGTAACAATGTTGAAGCAGTGTAACAAGTGTTACTGCAGTGTAACAAATGTTACAGCAGTGTAACAAGTGTTACAGCAGTAACAATGTTGAAGCAGTGTAACAAGTGTTACAGCAGTGTGACAAGTGTTACAGCAGTGTAACAAGTGTTACAGCAGTAACAAAGTTGAAGCAGTGTAACAAGTGTTACAGCAGTAACAATGTTGAAGCAGTGTAACAAGTGTTACAGCAGAGTAACAAGTGTTACAGCAGTGTAACAAGTGTTACAGCAGTAACAATGTTGAAGCAGTGTAACAAGTGTTACAGCAGTGTAACAAGTGTTACAGCAGTAACAATGTTGAAGCACTGTAACAAGTGTTACAGCAGTGTAACAAGTGTTACAGCAGTGTAACAAGTGTTACAGCAGTGTAACAAGTGTTACAGCAGTGTAACAAGTGTTACAGCAGTGTAACAAGTGTTACAGCAGTGTAACAAGTGTTACAGCAGTGTAACAAGTGTTACAGCAGTAACAATGTTGAAGCAGTGTAACAAGTGTTACAGCAGTGTAACAAGTGTTACAGCAGTAACAATGTTGAAGCAGTGTAACAAGTGTTACAGCAGTGTAACAAGTGTTACAGCAGTAACAATGCAGATTACCTCAGCAAGATCACTGCTCTAGAACATAAACTAGACACTCTAGAACAACAAAGCAACACCCACACCCGGTCCCTAGACACCATCAACACTCTAAAAGACCAAGTCACCCTACTTACTACCAACATTACAGAGGAAAGATCAAGAGTGGACCAACAACTTGCCAATGTCATAACCAACTTCCAAGACCATAATGACCAACAGCAGCTATCTGACGCTGTTGTAGTTAACAGCAAACATCTCCCACCCACAGTCACCCAAGAGACCTGCATGGAGACCACCCTACAGCTTATCAAGGACCACCTTCGCCTTAACATACGTAGTGATGACTTAAAGGATTGCAAACTGATGGGCTATCAAGCAGGTAAAAAAACAGTGCTGTTAAAATTCCAAACTAGCCTACAAAGAAACAACCTACTAAAAACATCTATTTCTATGAAAACTGATGTTTACGTCAATGAGTGCCTTACCAAAACGAGACAAAACCTTCTTTATCAGCTAAGAAAATTGCGCTATGCCCCAAAAATCCACCAGTGCTTTGTGAGGGATGGAAAAATAGCAGTTAGGAAACAGCCCACTGGGAAGAGATACTTCATCTCCACAGAACATGACCTTAAAACATTCCTAAGTGAGGCTGGACTAACAGAATCAGAGTAAAGTGCAGATAATACCCATAGTCCACCGTTAGTGTTATATTGTCATAAATTTGTGCCCCCCTAAAATTCTAATACTCCAACTACTTTTAATTGTCATTGTTGTATTCAACGACCATTCTACCTCATAGTCTTAATTGTATTTAATATCTACAGAATCTATCTCCTTTTTTACAACTTACCACATCACTGTTCCATCTTATTTTTTTATAAACTAACCATAACTTGTCTTCAATAATTCTACCTCACTTTAAAAAATACTCAATTGCCCAATTTTATTCTAAATCCCTATTATTGCCCAATTTTACTTTAAACTATATTGATCAAACTTATTGTAAACTTTTTTCATTGACCATTTTTATTCCATACTTTTTTAACCTAGTATTTTCAACTACAACTTTTATATCATCCTGTCTACCATCTTACTAGCATATAATAACCAAGTCATTGCCATTTTTATTTTTATCATTTTTTTTTATTATTATTTTTCTACCTTAATTTGTGTATTTTATCCTGTCAATTTAAATCTAATTATACTCTAATTCTTGTAAACAACTTATATAAGACCTTAGTGCAATTACAATTGAGAGTCTTGTTCCTTTATTATATTATTAGATTAATCACAGTTTTACTCTAGCTCATTCTAGCTCAATACATAGTCAATACCAAATTCACTATACTAGACCATAGTGCAATTACTAGTGAGAGACTGGTGCTATTTGTAATTTGTATTTTTATACTATTAGACTAAACCTAGTTGTACTATAGCTCTTTCTAGCTCAATACATAGTCAATACCAAATTCACTATATTAGACCATAGTGCAATTACTAGTGAGAGACTGGTGCTATTTTTAATTTGTATTTTTATATTATTAGATTAAATTCAGTTGTACCATAGCTCATTCTACCTCAAGACATAGTCAATACCAAATTCACTATATTAGACCATAGTGCAATTACTAGTGAGAGACTAGTGCTATTTTTAATTTGTACTTTTATATTATTAGATTAAACCTATTGTACTTTAGCTCACTCTAGCTCAAAACATAGACTCCACAAAAGTCATTATTAGACCTTAGTGCAATAACAAGTGAGAGTCTTGTTCTATTTTAATTTGTATTTTTATATTACTAGTTTATACCTAGTTGTACTTTAGTTCATTCCAGCACAACACATAGACAACATCAACTTCATTATGTGTAGTAGTGACTATACTATACATGACCAAAATACTCTAGCTATATACTTGTCCAAACTTCCTACCACTACAGATATCAGTAGTAGAACTCAACACACAACTCAGGATATAAATAACCATAATTTAAACCTAGAAGATGATTGATCACATTGACCCTGATCTAAACCTCCATAATCTGACACCCAATCAAAACCTATTGGAAAGTAACTGCCTTTATTACACAGCATCACAAGCCACCACTATCCTAAACAATGCTAAAAGTCTATCAGTACTTAACTACACCATCAGGTCCTTAAGCAAACACTATGATGACCTCCTAGCACTCCTTGAATCACTAGACACCCTTCTCCTGCATTATTCTTACTGAGACCTGGCTTAAGCAGGACACAATAGATATCTACCCTCTACCAGGATACACAGCAATTCACAACTGCAGAACAAACCAAGTTGGGGGTGGTATTGCAATCTATTACTCTAACCAATTATCTTGTCTTAGCACCACTTGCTTTAGTGATGAATATGGGGAATACATTTTTGCTAATTTTACTGTAAAAACCTTAAGACGCCTATAACAATCGGTGCCATTTACCGGATACCTCACACAAACATCCCAAATTTCAGTGAGAAATTAAAGTCACTAATAACAAACAGACAAATGAATAAGCACCACCTTCTCTTAGCTGGAGACTTCAACATCAACCTTGGCTTACTAGATGATCAGCCTGTAACTGATTTCATCAACAATATGAACAACACACTTCTCATACCAACAATAACTAAACCAACCAGGCTCACTGAGACAAGTGCAACCATAATAGACCACATATGGACCAATATACTAGCCCCCCTTAAATCAGGGATAATCACAGATAGCACTACAGACCACTACCCTACCTTCCTCCTGACAAACATTAGTAAACCACCACTTGAATACAACAAAGTCTCATTTAGACTCCATGACGAGGCCTCAGTAAGGAAGTTCACAGCTGACCTAGAGACTGTTGATTGGCCTACAGAATTCTCCAAGGCCAATGGTATTGATGACTGGACAGACATTTTTCTTAACAAATTACTTAGACTATACAACAAACATTGTCCTATAAAAACAAAACAGATCACAAACAAACGGCTTGGTTGCCCATGGCTAACCAGCACCATTCTGAAATCCATTGACAAGAAACACCAATATGAAAAGCAATATAGACAGGGCTTAATACACAAAGATACTCTTAAACACTATTCATCAGCTCTCACCAAAGTGATAAAAAAAGCCAAACAACTATACTACTCCAGTAGATTCACAGACACTAGAGGAGATATAAAAAAGACCTGGAAAACACTCTCTCAGGTTCTAGGGACCCACAAACTGAGAAAAACCAAGAATATTGTCCTAACTAAACCTAATGAAACACCACTACATCCCACTGACACAGCTAACAAGATAAACGACTTCTTCTCAAACATAGGATCTAATCTCGCCAGTAAAATCCCACATACCAATGCCCATGCCAGGGACTACCTAGATGGAAATTTCCCTAATTCCTTCTATCTTGCACCAACTGAGCCCACGGAAGTCATTGAGATCATAAAGTCACTTAAAAATAACTCGGGGAATCTGTCTCATGTCCCACCATTACTGTACAAGCGAGCGGCCCATGTCCTTTCGCATGCTATTTCATTACTTTTTAACAAGTCAATAGAGACTAGCACCTTCCCGAAACTACTCAAGATGGCAAGGGTTACACCAATACATAAAGGTGGTGACCCTACAGACTTAAACAACTATAGGCCAATATCTAACTTACCATTGCTATCCAAAATCTTTGAGAAACTCGTGCACAGGAGACTGTATTCATTTATAACGGCTCAAAACATACTCAACCCCTGCCAGTTTGGATTCAGGAAAAATAAAAGCACTAATGATGCAATCATAAAAATGCTAGATCTGCTTTACACAGCATTGGAAAATAAGGAATATCCACTAGGAATTTTTTTTGACCTAAGAAAAGCTTTTGACACAGTAGACCACGACATCCTACTCCACAAACTTGATCACTACGGTATAAGAGGCCATGCGCTTGCTTATTTCAAATCTTACATTACTAATAGGTATCAGTACGTCACCATTAAAGACACAGCATCAGCAACACGGCCACTTGATACTGTAGTTCCGCAGGGAAGTGTCCTTGGTCCCCTGCTCTTCCTCATATACATCAATGACCTTCCAAACATATCCCAACACCTGAAACCCATTCTCTTTGCTGATGACACGACTTATGTCATCTCTCACCCTAATCTTGCCACCCTCAACACCATTGTGAATGAGGAGCTGATTAAAATATCGACTTGGATGACAGCCAATAAACTTACGCTTAACACTGACAAAACCTACTATATTATGTTTGGTAGCAGAGCAGGAGATGCACAAATTAACATTAAGATTGACAACACTCTAATTACCAGAAATAATGGGGGAAAATTCCTAGGCTTATACCTTGACAACAACCTGAATTTCAGCACCCATATCCAGCATATAGCCAAAAAAGTATCCAAAACGGTTGGGATCCTCTCCAAGATACGATACTACGTGCCGCAAAATGCCCTTCTCACACTATACCACTCACTTATTTATCCATACCTCACCTATGCTATTTGTGCTTGGGGATCAACTGCAGCAACACACCTAAAGCCAATAATAACCCAACAAAAAGCTGCAGTAAGAATAATCACTAAATCCCATCCCTGGCAACACACCCCCCCACTCTTCATAGATCTAAACTTACTCCCAGTTCAGTACATCCACACTTACTACTGTGCAATCTACATCTACAGGGCCTTAAACTCTAATATCAACCTTGACCTAAAACGCTTTCTTGATAGTTGTGACAGAACCCACAGGCATAACACCAGACACAAACATCTCTACGACATTCCCCGTGTCCTACTAAACCTTTACAAAAATTCAATGTATGTCAAAGGCCCTAAAATCTGGAACACCCTACCTGAGAACTCTAGAACTGCAGACACATTCATCACCTTCAAAACTACCATTAGAAAACATCTTATCTCCCTGATACACCCCGTCAACTAACTTCACGAATACCACCTGGTGGTTCACACTTACACTCACTCACTCATTTGACCATAAACAGAAATATTAATCTCAATCTTAAAATAATGAGTCCTGTGATACTCCAATACTGAAACTATGTACTGTGCCAAAACAAAAGCATTCACATTGCTAAACTCACAAAACTAGTATTTAGTCACTTAGCCATAATACCAACTTACCTCATAATTTGTAATATTTTACAATTAAGAATAAAACTAAGTCTGCCCGAAATGCCTAGCCATGCTAAGCGTTCTAGTGGTACACTCTCTAATCACTATTTTACTACATGTAAACCAAATTTCTGTAAACTCAGCATTGTAATCCTTATAGAGAATAAACTTTGAATTTGAATTTGAATTGAATGTTGAAGCAGTGTAACAAGTGTTACAGCAGTGTAACAAGTGTTACAGCAGTAACAATGTTGAAGCAGTGTAACAAGTGTTACAAGTGCACACAGCAACTCACTTCACCTTCTCGTTGTTTAGGTTTATAAAGTCACTGTCAGCTTACACAGTATCGAGCCCGGCGCCAGTCCTGGAAAGTGTCAGCTTACACAGTATCGAGCCCGGTGCCAGTCCAGTAAAGTGTCAGCTTACACAGTATCGAGCCCGGTGCCAGTCCAGGAAAGTGTCAGCTTACACAGTATCGAGCCCGGTGCCAGTCCAGGAAAGTGTCAGCTTACACAGTATCGAGCCCGGTGCCAGTCCAGGAAAGTGTCAGCTTACACAGTATCGAGCTCGGCGCCAGTGTCCAGGAAAGTGTCAGCTTACACAGTATCGAGCCCGGTGCCAGTCCAGGAAAGTGTCAGCTTACACAGTATCGAGCTCGGCGCCAGTGTCCAGGAAGGACTTTCAGCTTACACAGTATCGAGCCCGGCGCCAGTGTCCAGGAAGGACTGTCAGCTTACACAGTATCGAGCCCGGCGCCAGTGTCCAGGAAGGACTGTCAGCTTACACAGAATCGAGCCCGGCGCCAGTGTCCAGGAAGGACTGTCAGCTTACACAATATCGAGCCCGGCGCCAGTGTCCAGGAAAGTGTCAGCTTACACAGTATCGGGCCCGGCGCCAGTGTCCAGGAAAGACTATCAGCTTACACAGTATCGAGCCCGGCGCCAGTGTCCAGGAAGGACTGTCAGCTTACACAGTATCGAGCCCGGCGCCAGTGTCCAGGAAGGCCTGTCAGCTTACACAGTATCGAGCCCGCCGCCAGTGTCCAGGAAAGTGTCAGCTTACACAGTATCGAGCCCGGGGAAATGATGATAGCTTCCAGACCTTTAAAAGTAAACAAAGGAGAAAAAGTGAGAAAGGACTAGAGCGCCGACGTAGTCAGACTCACTTGACTCGTAGACAATGTGAAACTAAACGACCTTGTTGCACACAGGCTGCAAGAAGTCTTTCTTCAAAGGTAGTATGTGTTAAGCTGAGCTTCCCTGACAACACCCTGATGCCTGCTAACTGTGCATGACAACACCCTGCTGCCTGCTAAGTGTGCATGACAACACCCTGCTGCCTGCTAAGTGTGCATGACAACACCCTGCTGCCTGCTAAGTGTGCATGACAACACCCTGCTGCCTGCTAAGTGTGCATGACAACACCTTGCTGCCTGCTAAGTGTGCATGGCTAATGGAAGCTGTAAAGAAACATCCTAACTCAAGGATCCAATTTAGGAAAAACACACACCACTTTGTGTTAGTGGAACAGAATGAAGAACTGATCAATGATCTACTTAGTACACCTTGTGGGGGTATTAAGCTGCTCCGACCTCCATCAGACACTCACCACTGTAAAAAATGGGTCAGTATCATAATATTTGGATAACCTCTCTACATGGACCCATCCCATCTGACTCTAAGTGAGCATATCATCAAGCCTAAAAGACTTAAAGGAAAATCCCAAATTATTGCCAGTTGGGTAGGTCCAGTCTCGGCTGAGTGGTTGAGGGGAGTAGACGTGTGCTGGGGATCTGGACCTACTAATTCACAGGTCTACCCATTTCTCCCGACTGATAAGTCATCATTAAAACTCCTACTGTTGGAAGACAGCTTCAGTGTTGTGAGAACTCTTATGTGCGAGCTGTGACTAAGGATATACCTAGTCAAACACTGGAAATAGTTTTCCTTTTTGCAAAGGCCCTCACAGGCCTCTGCTTCCCCTCTGCCTTTCATTTGACCTCAGCCTTTCGCCTCTATCAACATACAGTGTAGAGGCGAATTTTGCTAGTCCACTGCTACTCGTGCCTCTCAAAATGCTCACAACTCATCGCTTTACCAACCTGAGGAATGACGACGAGTGTGCAGTCCTACGTGAGTTGGTAACCCAGGTGTGCACACACTGAAAATTCGTCTTTCACTCCAAGACACGTGTGCTAGAAGTTCTGCAAGTTTGGGAGTGAGTAACAATCTGTACGAGTATTGCAGTGTTTGGTAACTCTTGAGAAGTCTGCCTCAGCCTGTGACCTTGAGCGAGGCACTGCATCACCTGCCTGAGACTTTCGCCCATAAAGTGCTGCAGATTTGTTGTAACTATTTGCACGAGTGGATTTCACTGACTTAGAACATTGTGCTACCATCAGTACCTACGTAGGCTTAAAATGAGTGAGGAATGTCTGGCCTGCTGGGTGACCTTGAAAATGGCACTATAAGACTCGCATGCCACTTACACCCATACTGCGTGTGTCCAGTGAGGTGAATGTCCCTTCCTCGACTTTCCTATTCACCGGTATCCCTTAGCTCGTCGCCATTATCTACATATGGGATAAGGGCGAGTTTAACCAATCCAGGCTAAACAGCACTCCAAGCCAGCTTGCCAAGGTCAAGTTACACTGCAGTTACATCTCTTCTGAATCCCAGAATGCCTTTGTGAACGTTCTACAGTGTTCCGGCCGTACCTTCGGTGTTGTTAGAACTCTTGTGTGTGAGCTGTGACATACCTAGTGAAACACTGGATTTAGTTTTCCGTTTTGAAAGGCTAGTACCTGGTAACTCCTTCGGAGACGGCTTTTTAACTGTAACAAGCCAAAGGTTCATCTATAAACATATTAAGTTTGTGCTGATTTATTTGTCCACAGAGTGAAAATTTGTCTGTCATTCCTAGACACGTGTGCTAGCTGTGTTAAGTGATGCGGGTTTGGAGTAATTAACGAGTAGTGCAATATTGGTAACTCTCGAGACGACTGTGGCCCCGTGAATGACCTTGAAAATCACACTGCGACCCGCAGGCCACTACACCCACATTGTCTGTGTCTAGCGAGGTGAATATCCCTTCCTGGTCCCTTCTATTCACCGGTATCCTTTAGCCCATCGCCAGTGTGAAACTCCTGTCAGCTATGAGTATAGCTGATGGTGTTGACGTAGATGATGGTGAAGGCAGATTTGAAACATATTTTAGTAAACAGGCTCGGAAAAAAGAACGAGGCTTCCAGAGAAAGCTTGCTGAAAGCAATACAGTGGGTGCACACCCTCCCAAAGCTGTCAGGTTAGATTTCCCTGACAACACTGATCAAGAGACCAAGTTTAACTGGTTTTTCGAAGCTAGTGTAAACAATCATGAGAAAACGATCAAGTTTGTCCGCGATGAGGATAACTACGTCTTTGTGCCTAATGATTCAGCATTTATAGACAAACTTCTCACTCACGAATATGCCAACATCAAACTCCGAGCTGCCCCACCAAGGGCACCTAAAGTGCTTATTGTCATCTACAACGTCAACACCGCTACCTGGAGTTTGTTACCTCTGTAACTTGTTGATTGTGACCAGATCTACCTGGAGTTTATTACCTTTGTAACTTGTTGATTGTGACCAGATCTACCTGGAGTTTGTTACCTCTGTAACTTGTTGATTGTGACCAGATCTACCTGGAGTTCATTACCTTTGTAACTAGTTCAGCTATCATAACTTTGGGGTCCAGTCACTGGACCCATTATGTACCTTTGTAATCTTTTGACTACCGCCCACAGGATGGGTATGGGGTGCATAAAGATATTAAACTAAAGTGTGTGTGTGTGTGTGTGTGTGTGTGTGTGTGTGTGTGTGTGTGTGTGTGTGTGTGTGTGTGTGTGTGTGTGTGTGTGTGTGGTGTGTGACTCAACAATCAATATTTGCACCAATAACTCATTACAGTTGTGACCGGGTGTGGAAGTGTGAATTGCTCATTACTCTATAATATGTTCATGATTGTAGCCAAAGTATAAACGTAAGTAACCATTCTACAGAATTCATTACCTTTGTAACTTGTGAGCTCATTACCTTTGTACCTAGTTCAGCCATCAAAACTTTGGGGGCCCAGTCCCTGGACCCATTACGTACCTCTGTAATCTGTAAATACCTTTGTAACTTGTCATGATTGTGACCAGACTTACCTGGAGTTCATTACCTTTGTAAATTGTGAGTTCATTACCTTTGTAAATTGTGAGTTCATTACCTTTGTAAATTGTGAGTTCATTACCTCTGTAACTTGCTCAGCTATCAAAACTTTGGAGTCCAGTCCCTGGACCAATTATGTACCTCTGTAATCTTTTGACTACCGCCCACAGGATGGGTATGGGGTGCATAATAAACATATTAAACTAAACAACGTCAACAAGCACTTGAATCCTCAATATCTGGCGTCAGAGCAAGTTACAAGCCCTCGTCGACTTTCCAACGGTCTGATATTAGCTGAGTGGACTGGCCAGGGGACTCTGCCACGCTATATTCACTCCCGTGCAGCCCTCAACAGACGCTATTACATTGCATTGTACAGACCTCCTCAACGTCGATGTTATAAGTGTCAACGCTGGGGCCACATCGCCAGGAAATGCCCATCTAAGTCACACTGGTGTGCAGTGTGTGCCAATGCTCATCCTTCTGAACGGTGTTATACTATGATCAAACAGCAACAGACTGTTGCTAAACAATGTATCAATTGTAAGACCTCAGGAGTCACAGCAGCTCATGCTGACTGCAGTGTCAGGGCTGATCGCATCTCAGCCAACCGCACTTCACCCTGTACCCCTCATAATGGCCCCCCAGGACTACCAGGTACCTCGGGTCTGAATACTGGCTCATGCCTGCCGTCAGACAATGGGGTTGAGCACCTCACCTGGGGAGCACGTCAACAGACCTCCATCACGTCGGCTGTCAATACCAGCCTAGCTGAGTCAGCTGACAGTCAGCCAAATAGCTCAGCTGACCGGGACTTCACGTCTCCAGATGTTCCAAGTCTTGCTCCTGTGGTATACAACCTGATGTCGCGCATAAAAGTACTGGAAACACAACAATTTCTCCTGAAACAACAACTTGAGCAACACAAGGAAAGATGTGTAGAGTGTACCAATAACAAGATTGTCACAATTTGTGAAAGCAAGTGTAAGGCTGCTGAACAAGGTGGTGGTGGTGTTCTTAATCACAGTAATGACGAATATAATACTTGTGTTGATAACTGTAGTGAGCATCATAACGAAGGCTATGGTGTCAATGATGTTAGTAATAGTGATGACCGTAATATAAGTGGTGGTGAAGAGTGTGATGAGGGCAATGGTGTCTATAATGTTAGTAATAGTGATGAGCGTAATTTAAGTGGTGGTGAAGAGTGTGATGAGAGCGGTGGTGTCTATAATGTTAGTAATAGTGATGAGCGTAATTTAAGTGGTGGTGAAGAGTGTGATGAGAGCGGTGGTGTCTATAATGTTAGTAATAGTGATGAGCATAATATAAGTGGTGGTGCAGAGTGTGATGAGGTTAGTCACATAGACATTAATGTTGAATACAGTACTGTTGACAAATGTAATGAACACAATGTTGGTAGTGGCGCTGGTGATGACAGTTGTAGTGTTGCGTGTAATGTTAGTGGAGGAGGGAATGTGAGTGGTGGTGTCACCTATCATACATTCACACATAAACAGCGTCTTGCTCTGGGTTTACGAAGACTCCCACGAGGCCTTACAACTGGAGGTGCACTTACAAAACTCATGGACAAGGGTAGCACTGTTGACATTGATAAGGTCTGCTATTTATATGAACAATTTTTTCATTATGCTGAGAAACTCGGCAAGATCCCAGGACTACTATAATGGATCAAAACTCGTATAAACTTTCTATATTAAGCTGGAACATTGCATCACTTAGAAAAAGACTTCCTGAACTTCATCATAAAGTAACCACCGAACCCATTGATGTTGTGTGTCTACAAGAGTGCAGAGTCCCTGAAAAATCCCAACCCCCTAAATTACCATCATTTGTTGCATACAACCTCAAATCTACTAACTCTTGTGTTCTATATATTAAAAAATCACTTCCCCATCAACTTCTTGCACACAAGAAAACAGAGGGGCTACAATATCACGGTGTTAGGATTTATATAGGGAACTCTGCTCTCAACATATTTAACTTGTATGCTCCTGCTGATAAATTTAATTACTTGGAGCTCCCAACTTGTGCTCATTCTGAGCCTACTCTTATTATTGGCGATTACAATGCGAGACACAAAAGCATTGGAAACTCACAGTTTGGTAATCGTAATGGCAATCAACTGTTGTCACTCTTAAACAGTCATGATAATGTCCAAATTGTAGGTGACCTTGAACCCACACATATCTATGGAGGCGTCCTTGATCTGTGCCTGGGCTTCAACATTACTTCTGCCAGCTGTGAGTCTTCCATTGTAACAGATATAGCGTCTGATCATTTCCCTAGGCTAACCTCTCTAGATATTGGTAATACTATCCTTCCTGGTGGGATATTCAAACGGAAACGTTTTAATGTTCCCACAGATCAGCATGATGACTTTGTTGCACATGTGACTGACTGGTATAATTCCTATGAGTGTTCCTCTGTAGAGACCTTTAACAATGATCTTGTGAGCAGTATTCAGAACTACTTAGAGCCGCCACTACAACCTCTAGGTACTCTAAACCCAACAAACTTCCATAATAATCATACCTCCTTCAAAAACCTTACTTATTACAATGATTCTAAACTTCGTACACTGAAACGTACTGCTCGCAGACTAGGCCTAGCCTATAGAAAACATCGTACCCCTGGAATGCTGAGGCTCTTCCAAACTGCCCTTGCTGCTGCCAGAGAGCGTATGACAGAGCTGCGGCAAACCGACTGGGAAAAATTTGTCAACGGTCTTAATGCTCACACCCCACTTAGCCGGGCAAGGAGGGACATATATAGAATTAAGGGTAACCGAACTGGGCAGATGGCGCACCCTCATCCCTTGCATAGGGCGAATGAGTTAGTCAGTGCTTGGGCTGCTACATCTAGCTATGACAATCTTCCCAGTACCACACAGGCAAAATTAAATGACAAATATGATGCAAGGGAGAGACTTGTTTGCTTTATGCTCAGTAAGGCAGATGATTGCAACATTCCTTTCACTAATTATGAACTTGATGCAGCGCTAACTAAGGGCAACTCCACGTCGCCTGGTGAGGATGGTATTACTTACAACATACTCAGATTGCTGTGTCGAGTACCAGGTAATCCATTACTTGAATTATATAACATGAGCTATGTAACTGGGGAGCTCCCTCAATCTTGGACCAACAGCCTCATCATTCCAATTCCTAAGCCCAATCAACAAAATGCATTTCGCCCAATATCTCTTACTAGCTGCTTGTGTAAAACATTTGAGAGAATGATTCTTAATCGTCTCATGTACAGAATCAAACAATTTTTGTCTCCCCGGTTACATGGTTTCATGCATGGAAGGAGCGTGCATCATTGCATAGCCACCTTTCTCACCCTGCACACTGACAGCTCCTACACTACCTTCCTTGACCTTAAATCCGCTTTCGATGTAGCCAACCGACATGTAATAATTAGTGAACTTGCCAGAATGGATGTTGGAGGATGGCTTCTCCGCTGGATTAAAGGCTACCTGTCCAACAGAAAATCGTCTGTGTTGTTCCAGGGACATAGAAGTGTAACTAAAGACTTTGAATTAGGAACCCCACAGGGAGGTGTGCTCAGTCCCACACTGTTCAATATTCTAATTAATGCATTACTTAATGCTATGCCTAGTCAGCCCCATAATTATGTGATTAGTTTTGCTGATGATATAATGATTCACACCACCGGATTCTCCAACACCCAAAACATTCTTAATCATGTACTAGCCTCGTGTCAGGACCTGGGGTTGATAATCTCTACTGATAAAACAAAGATACTCAATAGGCGTCCTCCTCGACAGAGAGGCACAGTTCGTCAGATCCAATTGCATGATGGGTCTCTTCTAGAATATGTAAGCAGATACAGGTATCTAGGCTTTGAGGTTCCACTACTTGGACCTGTTGTAACAAGACTGTCGCCAATACAAAGAACGACTAAGAGCACTTAGAGTTGTGGCAGGGCTTCACCCCAGGTATACTATAGACGCAGCGCCAGCGTGTCAGCGTGCCTCGTTGTGCTCCCGGTTTTCTCGTGTTTTCACGGTCGCTCTTACGTGCTAGAACTTTAATTTGTGTCATCAATCCTATACGATACATCCCTCTAGCGCCTGGAACCAATCTTGGGCGGAAAACATTATATACTGAGTCAAAAAAGGAGAATTAGTGTGCACTGCGTAGCAGAGTTTACTGCCAGAGGGGAATCATAGGCCTGTTCCCGTGTGGAAAAAAATAATAATAATTGAACTTTTCATGTCAGAGGAAAGAAAGTCTCCCTGATAACATTGAGTATACATAGTGTATAGTGTATACTACAGTGGCTCCCTAGTATATTGATGATAAAGGCTAAAGTGTCATTTGAAAACAGGTGAATTTGTAAATGAAGTGATAAGCCTATAGAGGAAGGTGCCAGAAGTCGCCAGAAACTTACCACAGGTCAGCTGTTTTTAATAATCTTACTGGCCTGCTAGTGTACTCGCATATAATCTAGTGATACCAGTGAATAGCAGAATACAGTGTTGTAGTAGCAACTAACCAGTATTATAATGGTACTTAGTGGAGTGGAGTGACTTTCATTAGTTTCTTTTCTTGAAATACGAGACGTTACTGTGAATTTCATATAACCTGTAGTTACCAGCGGTCGCAATATACACAACGAGAAGCAATTATTACTACAGAAAAAGCGTCCTTCCTCCAAAATTTGCACCAGTCAACTATAGTGATAATATAGCATTTATTGTGGTGGAGACGGAAAAAAAAAAAAAATAGAAAAGCCAGATACAGCGATTGATAAACAAGGAGGTGACCGTTCGTCATTGTAGGAGCTGCCAGATATCACCGGCTCTTCAACACGCAAGTTATACTTTTGTATCAGTCAAATCACATATTACTCGGGTAGATAATTTCCAGTAGATCCTTCATGTGTTAGCTCAAATCACCGACCAGTATGTTTTAAATAAGTGACCCACTGATCAGAGCAGATCGACTGGTCCGGACCCTTGACTGGTCCGAACCCTTGACTGGTCCGAACCCGGGACTGGTTTCAAACAGTTTCGTTGGACAATAAAGCAGACTGTAAACGGATGGGGTTGTAGGCGCCCTTATAAACACAAACATTAAAAATCAGGAACGTGACGGTAAGCTGTCCAATATACAAAAAGAGTTAGAAACAGAAATACAAATAGCTAGAGCTTCATTTAAGGTTATTAATATAATATTCAAGAGGTTGCTAGTAGAATTGCAGTAAATCAACCATTCAAATCATTATGAAGCTGTGTGTAGTCTGTGGTCAGTCAAACAAACGGGCTTCCACATGGATAAATTGTCATTTTTGTGGAAATTGGTGTCACGCCCCTTGTGCAGATATCCCAGAACTAGCTACAAGCAGTATTAAAACAGAGAAGTGTTTCTGGGTATGCCCAAATGAGGAAAATCTGTGGACTAAAATCACAAGGGTATTAAAAGAGGACAACATCAAAGCTGCTTTCATAGAAAACCTGGAAGCTTTCTACAACAGATGGGAACATAAAAAGTCTGGGCTGAATGGTACTGCCCTTGATACTGGCCATGTAGTCACAAACTGTAAGGCTGGAGGTGATGTCCTGGGAGACAGTAATAGTAAAGCTGGAGGTGCTGTCCTGGGAGACAGTAATGGTGAAGCTGGAGGTGCTGTCCTGGGAGACAGAAATGGTGAAGCTGGAGATACTGTCCTGGGAGACAGTAATGGTGAAGCTGGAGATTTTGTCCAGGTAGTCGGGAATTATACGCAGGAAGGAATACATATAAATGACCTCATAGGGGACAGGAGCCATAGTAGGGAAACAAGTGTAGTCAAAGATAAGATAAAACCAATATTGCAAACTAGAAATACCGCAGGAAATAGCAAACAAGAGGACTCCAATAGCAATAGTGAGGATAAATTACCAAAAACAACTGGTGGGAGCTCCATTGTTGGTGCTAGGGAGGATAGAAGTAAGACAGGGAAACATGCACCAACAGGGAATACAGTCACAGAAACCCAAGGCAAGCGGAAACCAAGCCTGTGCACATACTATGCACTTGGTATCTGCTGGCATGGGAAATCTGGAAAAACAGATGGGACGTGCAACTATGACCACCCTAGAAAATGCCATGCCCATATGACAACAGGAAAATGCAAACTCCCTTCCTGTAAGCTTTTTCACCCTGAAATGTGTACCTCTTCAGTACAGGAAAGACTGTGCTATAACTTAAATTGCCAGGCATACCATCTAAAGGGGACAAAAAGATACAAAACATCCAGGCCATGGGAAAACCTGGGTAGCCACAGCCACTCAAGAGGGAGAGGTTTTTTAGTGCCAGGAAGGAAAAAAAACTGGCAGGAAATGGCAGAAATCGTACACCAAATCCAGTCATTCCTGGAGTGGAACCACAGTCGATGGCCTCCACTCCAAACCAACAGATACAGATACTAATGCCGGAAAAAAAATCCCCCCCCCCAGTACCAACAATACCACCAGTCCGATAACATTCTTCTTTGCAAATATACAGGGTCTAAAGCCAGCAACAAACAACAAAATACCTTTCATCCGTGGACTGCTTGCAGAGGCAAAGGCAATGTTCGCGGCTTTCACTGAGACCCACATAAAGGATCACTTGGACAATGAAATATGGATCCCAGGTTACAACCTATACAGATGTGACAGAGTGAACAGGCAAAAGGGGGGGGTTGGCCTGTACATTGCAGAGTCACTTGTTTGCACAGAACTGCTTAATGCCTCAAATGACGTAGTGGAAGTTTTAGCAGTAAAGGTCGAGAACCAAAACCTAGTCATTGTGGTAGTCTACAAGCCTCCGGATGCAACATCCCAGCAATTCCAGGAACAGCTGTTAAAAATTGACCACTGTCTGGAAAATCTTCCAGCTCCTGCACCCAACATCTTGCTCCTGGGGGATTTCAACTTAAGGCACCTAAAATGGAGGAATATAGCAAATAATATTGTTGCAGTAATAACACCAGGAGGCAGCTCTGATGAAAACTCACACTCACACGAGCTTTTAAATCTCTGCACAAAATTCAATTTAAACCAGCAAATAATAGAGCCTACTAGACTGGAGAATACACTAGACCTCATATTCACTAACAATGATGATCTGATAAGAAATGTCACCATATCAAAAACAATATACTCAGATCACAACATAATTGAGGTTCAGACATGTATGCGAGGAGCCCCAGACCGACAAAATGAGACTAGTCACGAGGGAGCATTCACCAAATTCAACTTCAATAACAAAAACATAAAGTGGGACCAAGTAAACCAAGTCCTAACCGATATAAGCTGGGAAGATATACTAAGCAACACAGACCCAAACTTATGCCTAGAACAGATTAACTCGGTGGCACTCGATGTATGCACAAGGCTTATTCCTCTAAGAAAAAGGAGGAGTAGATGTAAAATAGAAAGAGACAGGCGCTCCCTTTACAGGCGACGGAAAAGAATAACAGAGCGGCTAAAAGAGGTCAATATATCTGAAATGCGCAGGGAGACACTGGTCAGAGAAATAGCAAGCATCGAACTTAAGCTAAAAGAATCCTTTAGGAGTCAGGAATCGCGGGAAGAACTAAAAGCTATAAATGAAATCGAAAGAAACCCAAAGTATTTCTTCTCCTATGCCAAATCAAAATCGAGAACAACGCCCAGTATTGGGCCCCTACTTAAACAAGATTGGTCCTACACAGATGACAGCAAGGAAATGAGTGAGCTACTCAAGTCCCAATATGACTCAGTTTTTAGCAAGCCGCTAACCAGACTGAGAGTCGAAGATCAAAATGAATTTTTTATGAGAGAGCCACAAAATTTGATTAACACAAGCCTATCCGATGTTATCCTGACGCCAAATGACTTCGAACAGGCGATAAATGACATGCCCATGCACTCTGCCCCAGGGCCAGACTCATGGAACTCTGTGTTCATCAAGAACTGCAAGAAGCCCCTATCACGAGCCTTTTCCATCCTATGGAGAGGGAGCATGGACACGGGGGTCGTCCCTCAGTTACTAAAAACAACAGACATAGCCCCACTCCACAAAGGGGGCAGTAAAGCAACAGCAAAGAACTACAGACCAATAGCACTAACATCCCATATCATAAAAATCTTTGAAAGGGTCCTAAGAAGCAAGATCACCACCCATCTAGAAACCCATCAGTTACACAACCCAGGGCAACATGGGTTTAGAACAGGTCGCTCCTGTCTGTCTCAACTACTGGATCACTACGACAAGGTCCTAAATGCACTAGAAGACAAAAAGAATGCAGATGTAATATATACAGACTTTGCAAAAGCCTTCGACAAGTGTGACCATGGCGTAATAGCGCACAAAATGCGCGCTAAAGGAATAACAGGAAAAGTCGGTCGATGGATCTATAATTTCCTCACTAACAGAACACAGAGAGTAGTCGTCAACAGAGTAAAGTCCGAGGCAGCTACGGTGAAAAGCTCTGTTCCACAAGGCACAGTACTAGCTCCCATCTTGTTCCTCATCCTCATATCCGACATAGACAAGGATGTCAGCCACAGCACCGTGTCTTCCTTTGCAGATGACACCCGAATCTGCATGACAGTGTCTTCCATTGCAGACACTGCAAGGCTCCAGGCGGACATCAACCAAATCTTTCAGTGGGCTGCAGAAAACAATATGAAGTTCAACGATGAGAAATTTCAATTACTCAGATATGGTAAACATGAGGAAATTAAATCTTCATCAGAGTACAAAACAAATTCTGGCCACAAAATAGAGCGAAACACCAACGTCAAAGACCTGGGAGTGATTATGTCGGAGGATCTCACCTTCAAGGACCATAACATTGTATCAATCGCATCTGCTAGAAAAATGACAGGATGGATAATGAGAACCTTCAAAACTAGGGAGGCCAAGCCCATGATGACACTCTTCAGGTCACTTGTTCTATCTAGGCTGGAATATTGCTGCACTCTAACAGCACCTTTCAAGGCAGGTGAAATTGCCGACCTAGAAAATGTACAGAGAACTTTCACGGCGCGCATAACGGAGATAAAACACCTCAATTACTGGGAGCGCTTGAGGTTTCTAAACCTGTATTCCCTGGAACGCAGGAGGGAGAGATACATGATTATATACACCTGGAAAATCCTAGAGGGACTAGTACCGAACTTGCACACGAAAATCACTCACTACGAAAGCAAAAGACTTGGCAGACGATGCACCATCCCCCCAATGAAAAGCAGGGGTGTCACTAGCACGTTAAGAGACCATACAATAAGTGTCAGGGGCCCGAGACTGTTCAACTGCCTCCCAGCACACATAAGGGGGATTACCAACAGACCCCTGGCAGTCTTCAAGCTGGCACTGGACAAGCACCTAAAGTCAGTTCCTGATCAGCCGGGCTGTGGCTCGTACGTTGGTTTGCGTGCAGCCAGCAGCAACAGCCTGGTTGATCAGGCGCTGATCCACCAGGAGGCCTGGTCACAGACCGGGCCGCGGGGGCATTGACCCCCGAAACTCTCTCCAGGTAAACTCCAGGTATGGTGCTAATGTTAAAATTGTGAAAATGATGTATTTTGCTTATATTAGATCATTGGTTGATTATGCTGCGCCACTACTTGCTCTTGTGTCTGACTGGAAGCTTGGAGGGCTGGAAAAACTGCAGAACGAAGCAATGAGGATCATCCTAGGATGCCCTCGTACTGCCAAAATTTTAAATATGCAAAAAGAACTTGATATTCCAAGCATCAGAGATCGTGTTACTGAAAGAAATATCCTAATTGGGGTTAATATGCTCAGGCAAGCTCATTCAAACCCCTGCACAGAAGCCCTCCAAACTTTCCTCAGCACTGGTGAACACTCCTCCAGATGGATCGAAAAGACTGGAACCGACCTCCGCATGAATCAGATACATGATCTATGTCAAGTAAGGCAACAGCGGCACTTCTCCGAAATTAACACTGTACTCGGTATTAGAATGTTGAGAAACGAACCAGACACTGTCACAGTGAATCTTACCAAGTGTCTAGAGGTAAATACACACAGATCTAAATGGATTGTGAAAACGTGCAATTGCATTAAGTTTTATAACCTGCATGAACTGTATCACTGTAGGCAACAAGAGCATTTCACCCCTCCATGGAAGATGTGTTCATTTAATATCACATACCTACAAGTCCCTCCCAAGAAGCTCATTGCTAGTAATCCCTTCCTTAAATCTCTTGTTAGAGCAACTGCTCAAGAAGAAATTTCTCACCTAGCTGGTAGTAACAAGTTATCACAAGTTATATACACTGATGGATCTAAACAGGAGTCTTCTGGCAGGGCTGCATCTGCTCTTGTTGCCACCTCCCTAGTTAAGAACGATAATAAATTTGTTGAGTTAGGCATAAGAATTAACAACTGGGCGTCTACACTGCAAACTGAATTGTTTGCAATCCTAATGGCACTAAAGCTAACCTATGACACTGAGCTTGAGTCTATCATCATTACTGATTCTATGTCATCATTGAAGGCTCTTGGCTCATATAATGACTCCAACAACATGCTCATTGGGGAAGCCAGGTATAGATACTCAAAAATTAGGGACAAAGGAATTAATGTACAATTGCTATGGATCCCATCACACATTGGATTACTCCTTCATGATAAAGTTGATATGTTAGCCAAGAAGAGTATCGAGAAGGAGAATGTAGAATATAACTTTGGTATAACTGTGTCTAGCATTAGGAATAATATTAGGAGAGAAGTAAATAATGAAAATGATTGTTATAGGAATGCAGTTAGAAGCCTGAGTAGATCTATAACCCACTATGATAACATGAACGTAGATAAGTATGTTTATGGAGCAACTTGCAATGTGAACAGACTGACTGATGTTGTAGTGGCCAGGCTTAGGCTTGGTTACAAGTACTTCTGGCAGTTTGGGAGACACACAGATGATGATCAAACTAAATGTAAATTATGTGATCAGGCATATGGTCACTCTCTTGAACACTATGTGCTTAATTGTCCACTTATTGAGGAATACAGAGACAGACAGTATAATAACCTATGTGACATGTCAAGATATCTTATTAATGAAAATAAGATACCAGATATACTAAGCAAATTTCCTAAATTTGCTTGTAACAGATAAGTGAACTATAGATATGTAGATATAAATCCATATGTATTCCTGTTAACCCTTTGGGGCCTAGTTCCTAGGCCTTTTGTGTATTCATATGCTCTCGCGCTACCGTCCACAGGATGGATATGGGGTGCACAATAAACTAGCCACTTCGGTGGCAAAATCTAATCTAATCTCCGCTCCATGGAATATTACCCCATTCCAAACTACCATTCCTCCATTTCCCCCCAAACTACTTCTTAAATCACAACCAAAACTTCGCCTTGAAGCCAAACATGAGGCCTTAAGCTGTATTGATAACTTAGTCACACAGCACACACTCTCGCAAATTATTTACGTTGATGGTTCTGTTCACCAATCCACTGGTGCAGCTGGTAGTGCTGCTGTTGTCGTACAGAGTGATGGCTCTCTTAAAGAAATTGGAGCACGCATCAATAATTGGGCCTCTACCCTTCAGACAGAACTGTTTGCCATACTCCTTGCACTGAAATGCATCTATGTATCAAAGATTGACAGTTTAATTGTAACTGATTCTCTGTCATCCATAAATGCTCTCAACTCATTAAGCATAAATTGTGGCATGCTTGTGTCAGAAGCCAGACACAGGTATGGTAGGATTGTGGACAGTGGAGTCAGAGTGCACATGCTGTGGATTCCATCTCACATTGGTCTTCAGATGCATGATAGAACTGATAAATTGGCTAAGCTGTATGCTTTCAAAGAGGGAGTAGATTACAATCTTGGCTTGTCAGGTAGTAGTTTGAGAACAATAATACGAAAAGAACTTCAGCTGAATTTTATGGACTTAAGGCTCAGGGAGATTGACACCAGTGAGTCCATCTATCATCATTCTATCATGCAGGAGGAGCCACATGTCTATGGTGCATCCAACAAAATAAGCAGACTCTTGGATGTCACTACCGCCCGGCTCCGGCTGGGTTACAAGTATCTTTGGCAGGTTAAATCACCACCACCAGATGTAGACCAAACGAAATGTAAACTTTGCCAGATGGATTATTGTCAGACCCTGCGTCATTATGTACTGGAGTGCGATAAAATTAATGAATTTAGAAACAACTCACTCAGAAGTGTTCAAGAAATGGCTAAGTATTTTATCCACAGTGGTATATTACAGATCATTCTGGAGAAATACCCTGACTTTGCTAGCTGTAAATAAAGCATTACCACATATGTGCATGTGTGTGTGTTTGTGTACTCACCTAGTTGAGGTTGCGGGGGTCGAGTCCGAGCTCCTGGCCCCGGTGTGTGTGTGTGTGTGTGTGTGTGTGTGTGTGTGTGTGTGTGTGTGTGTTTGTGTGTATGTGTATGAGTGTGTGAGTGTGTGTGTGTGTGTGTGTGTGTGTGTGTGTGTGTGTGTGTGTGTGTGTGTGTGTGTGTGTGTGAGTATGAGTGTGTGTGTGTGTATGAGTGTGTGTGTGTGTGTGTATGAGTGTGTGTGCGTGTGTGTGTATGAGTTTGTGTATGTGTGTGTGTGTGTGTGTGTGTGTGTGTGTGTGTGTGTGTGTGTGTGTGTGTGTGTGTGTGTGTGTGATTATGTGTGTGTGTGTATGAATTTGTATGTGTGTGTGTGTGTGTGTGTGTGAGAGAGAGAGAGAGACTCAGCAATCAACATTTGCACCAATAACTCACTACAGTTGTGACCGGGTGTGGAAGTGTGAATTGCTCATTACTCTAAAATTTGTTCATGATTGCAGCCATGTATACACGTAAGTAACCATTCTTACAGTATTCATTACCTTTGTAACTTGTGAGTTCATTACCTTTGTAACTTGTGAGTTCATTACCTTTGTAACTTGTGAGTTCATTACCTTGTACCTAGTTCAGCCATCAAAACTTTGGAGCCCGGTCCCTGGACCCATTGTGTATCTCTGTAATCTGTAAATACCTTTGTAACTTGTCATGATTGTGACTAGACCTACCTGGAGTTCATTACCTTTGTAAATTGTGAGTTCATTACCTTTGTAAATTGTGAATTCATTACCTCTGTAACTTGCTCAGCTATCAAAACTTTGAGGCCCAGTCCCTGGACCCATTATGTACCTCTGTAATCTTTTGACTACCGCCCACTGGATGGGTATGGGGTGCATAATAAACATATTAAACTAACTGGGTAGGTCCTGTGCCCCTCCCTCGAAATATCTGGGTGCCTGACCTACGTTTCCTAAACATCGAAGTGTACCTACCCCCTTAACGCAGGTGTTACAAATGCCAGCACTATGGCCATGTTGCAGTAGACTGTGAAATACTACATTCTTGGTGTGGTAAGTGTGTTGGGAAACATTCTACTAGAGAATGCACAGTAGGCCTTGACAGCAAAAATTTAAGTGTATTAACTGTAAAGAAGTTGGGATTACAGTTTCCCACAAGGACTGCAGTCGGAACCCAAACAACCTTCGACGTAAACCTGATAACAGTCCTTTAATGGTAACTGAGGATGAGGCCATCCAGTCTACCACAGCCAGAGCTGAGACTGACCCTCTGCAAAGTGTGGAAGAACCCAACCTCACTGCAAAGGATTCTGGTGATACCAGAATGCCATCACACACACTAGTTGTGGAGGAGCTAACCATCCCTGCTAGTACATGTGGAACTACTGATCTGCCACTACTGATACCTACGCCTACACCTGAATATGGGGATGAGCTTGTCATTTTTTCCAACACACACAACTACAACAGTCAGACGGACACCACACAGGTAACCTCCCTGGAAACTGGAGATGAGTCAGATGCACAGGACCTACCTGCAATGAATAATGATGAAGCAGACTTGCCACAGGCACCATCAGAGAACACTAATGTAACCATGCCACCTGTTAAGGTGATAGGTGTTAAAGAAAGCACTAACTCAGAAGTGCCATCCTCCGGAGAGGCATTGGATTCGTCTGACCTTCCTCATATTATAACAAATTTACAGAAAAAAATTGAGCATCTTGAACAGATCCTGACAAGTTTAATAAATATATGTAATCAGGATGATGGTCAGGGTGATGATGTCAAAAGTGCAGCAATCTCCGTTCACTTTCAAGCAATTTGTAAGAAAGAAGTCCTTGACTCTTGGCTTCAAGACTTGCCTTTTAACTGGCTGCCAAGATGCCGAAAAATGCTTAAAAATAAAGGTACTGAAGATAAACACGTACAAACTATGCTATTTGCTCTTAAGTGCCTGCACACTATAGCCAAAGCATAATAGTTTTACCATCTTATGAGCAAGAGATTGTAATAACTCACAACAATGGATACATTACAAATCTTTTCATGGAACATTGCTTCCATCAGGAAGCGGTTGCCTGACTTACATCATATTAGTGCAACCAAGAATATTGATATCATCTGTTTGCAGGGATGTAGACTGAAAGATGGAGCACCTCCACCAAAGTTACCTGGATATGCAGCTTATAACCTAAGGTCAACCAACTGTTGTGTGATGAATGTCAGAAAAAACTTGCCACATTCACTCCTTTCCTTGCAGAGTCGAGTTAACATGCAGTATCATGGTGTCAAAGTATATGCAGACGATTTTTCCATAAACATTTTTAATCTCTATGCCCCAGCGAACCAGCTTCGACCTGATGCTTTACCAGATCGCATCAATAGTGAACCTACCCTCATTCTTGGAGATTTTAATGCCAGACATAGGAATATTGGTGGATCTATAACAAACACCAGTGGAACTAAACTAGTGAAATTGCGAAATGAGCATGATAATGTTCGAATTGAGGGCACTACTGAGCCTACTCACATATATGTTGGCATACTAGATCTGTGCCTTGGATTTAATACCTGGAGTTTACCTGGAGAGAGTTCCGGGGGTCAACGCCCCCGCGGCCCGGTCTGAGACCAGGCCTCCTGGTGGATCAGAGCCTGATCAGCCAGGCTGTTGCTGCTGGCTGCACGCAAACCAACATACGAGCCACAGCCCGGCTGATCCGGAACTGACTTTAGGTGCTTGTCCAGTGCCAGCTTGAAGACTGCCAGGGGTCTGTTGGTAATCCCCCTTATGTGTGCTGGGAGGCAGTTGAACAGTCTCGGGCCCCTGACACTTATTGTATGGTCTCTTAACGTGCTAGTGACACCCCTGCTTTTCATTGGGGGGATGGTGCATCGTCTGCCAAGTCTTTTGCTTTCGTAGTGGGTGATTTTCGTGTGCAAGTTCGGTACTAGTCCCTCTAGGATTTTCCAGGTGTATATAATCATGTATCTCTCCCTCCTGCGTTCCAGGGAATACAGGTTTAGGAACCTCAAGCGCTCCCAATAATTGAGGTGTTTTATCTCCGTTATGCGCGCCGTGAAAGTTCTCTGTACATTTTCTAGGTCGATGCATGACTCTGTCACAGTTTATGATCTTCTATCTGATCACTTCCCAAGACTAACAACTGTCAATCTTGATCACATCTCCAGCAATCAAGGAGCTAAATACAGAAGGAGGAAACTTATTCTCAAACCAGAACACAGAGGCAACTTTATTAACCACTTGGATCAATGGTATAAGAATTACCAGCCCACTGGCACACAAAAATTTAATGATGATTTAGTTACCACTATTGAGACTGTCCTCACAGATCAAGTGGGCAGGAAAAGGAAACGCAGACCCTCCACTATAAATAACAATAAAAACCATTGTAAATACTATAATGATCCAGAGCTACGCTCTCTAACACATGCAGCAGCTGGGAGGATTGGTAAATTTAGTTAGTTTAATATGTTTATTATGCACCCCATACCCATCCTGTGGGCGGTAGTCAAAAGATTACAGAGGTACATAATTGGTCCAGGGACTGGACTCCAAAGTTTTGATAGCTGAGCAAGTTACAGAGGTAAGCATACCGTGAATGTAGAACCCCAGACCTGCTCAGAACGTTCCAAGCTGCACCAACAAATGCAAGGAATAGAAAGCAAGAACTTAGGCAACAGGAATTGGAACAATTTGTTAGTGGATTAAATAGGTCCACCCCTTTAAGTTTGGCTTGGAAAGGTATAAATAAAATAACCAGAAAAAAGACTGGCAATGTTGCTCATCCCTTTCCTCTAGAAAAAGCAAATGACCTCATAAATGACTGGTCCAAAACATCCAGGCATGAAAACCTTCCATCTCATATTAGAAAAAATTTAGAGAGTACTTCTGAAGAAATGTTGAAACTGATTAATTTTATGAGCCAAAATATTGATGAGAGTGATTGCCTCTTCACCGAGTATGAATTAGATAATGCATTAACTAAAGGTCGATTAACTGCTCCTGGAGAGGATGGTATAATCTATGATATTCTCAGAACTCTAAGGCACGTGCCTGATAACCCTTGTTGGCACTGTATAATCTCAGTTACATTGAGGGCGTTCTTCCTACTTCCTGGACCAATAGTCTCATTGTGCCTATCCCTAAGCCCCAACAGCCTGATACATTTAGACCGATCTCCTTAACTAGTTGTCTTTGTAAAACTTTTGAAAGAATGATACTTAACAGACTGTACTTCAGAATCAGACACCAACTTTCCCCCTACCTCTATGGGTTGATAAAAGGTAAAAGTGTGCATAACTGTATTTCCACCTTTCTCACTGCACACACCTCTACTAGTTTTACCACTTTCCTTGATCTAAAATCTGCATTTGATATTGCGAACAGAACCGTTATACTACATGAACTAGCCAAAATGAATATTGGTGGTAGCTTACTCTGCTGGATAATAGGATACCTGTCAAATAGAGTATCCTCTGTCCTTTATCAAGGCTTTAGAAGTGAGTCGAAAGAAATGTCTTTAGGTACACCGCAGGGAGGAGTTCTTAGTCCCATGCTATTTAATATTCTGATTAATGCTCTCCTAAATGCTCTACCTGCCTCACCTAAACATATAGCTATAAGCTATGCTGATGATATCATGATCCATACAACAGGACATAAGAAGATGAGCACCATTCTTAATGAAGTTCAAGCAATTTGTAATCGACTAGGCCTCATAATATCTTCCTCTAAAACAAAGATATTAACAAGCAAACGACATCCCCCACCCATCTATTTGCAGGGTGAAATCATTAGCTACGTTAAAACCTACAGATATCTTGGTGTAGATGTACCCTTTAACAAATCCACTATACCACAACTAAATAAGAAATGCAAAGATAGGCTAAATGCTCCCAAAGCTGTTGCTGGCTACAACCCCAACTATGGTGCTAATGTGAGAATCGTGAGAATGATGTACATAGCCTATGTTAGGTCCTTAATTGATTATGCTGCTCCCATGTTGATATTAGCTAGGGAAAGTTCTCTCTGACCCTTAGAGTTAATGCAGAATGAAGCTCTCAGAATTATTCTTGGGTGTCCCAGATCTACAAAGGTTCTTAATATGAGGAAGGAGCTTGGTATTTCTAGTATCAGTGATAGGATTGTTGAGATTAACACTGTAATCGTTATTAAAATGTTGAGAAATGAACCAGACTGTCACAAAGAATCTTACCAAATGTCTAGAGGTAAATACACACAGATCTAAATGGATTGTGAAAACGTGCAATTGCATTAAGTTTTATAACCTGCATGAACTGTATCACTGTAGGCAACAAGAGCATTTCACCCCTTCATGGAAGATGTGTTCATTTAATATCACATACCTGCAGGTCCCTCCCAAGAAGCTCATTGCTAGTAATACCTTCCTTAAATCACTTGTTAAAGCAACTGCTCAAGGAGAAATTTCTCTCCTAGCTGGTAGTAATAAGTTATCACAAGTTATATACAATGATGGATCTAAACAGGAGTCTTCTGGCAGGGCTGCATCTGCTCTTGTTGCCACCTCCCTAGTTAAGAACGATAATAAATTTGTTGAGTTAGGCATAAGAATTAACAACTGGGCGTCTACACTGCAAACTGAATTGTTTGCAATCCTAATTGCGCTAAAGCTAACCTATGACACTGAGCTTGACTCAATCATCATTACTGATTCTGTCAGTAATGTGCCAAAACAAAAGCATTCACATTGCTAAACTCATAAACTAGTATTTAGTCACTTAGCCATAATACCAACTTACCTCATAATTTGTAATATTTTACAATTAAGAATAAAACTAAGTATGCCCGAAATGCCTAGCCATGCTAAGCGTTCTAGTGGTACACTCTGTAATCACAATTTTACTACATGTAAACCAAACAATAACCAAATTTCTGTAAACTCAGCATTGTAATCCTTATAGAGAATAAACTTTTGAATTTGAATTTGAATTTGAATTTTGAATCATTGAAGGCTCTTGATTCATATAATGACTCCAATAACATGCACATTGGAGAAGCCAGGTATAGTTACTCAAAAATCAGGGACAAAGGAATTAATGTACAGTTGCTATGGATCCCATCACACATTGGATTACTCCTTCATAATAAAGTTGATATGTTAGCCAAGAAGAGTACCCAGAGGGAGAATGTAGAATATAACTCTGGTATAACTGTGTCTAGCATTAGGAATAATATTAGGAGAGAAGTAAATAATGAAAATGATTGTTATAGGAATGCAATTAGAAGCCTGAGTAGATCTATAACCCAATATGATAACATGAACATAGATAAGTATGTTTATGGAGCAACGTGCAATGTGAACAGGCTGACTGATGTTGTAGTGGCCAGGCTTAGGCTTGGTTACAAGTACTGACTGATGTTGTAGTGGCCAGGCTTAGGCTTGGTTACAAGTACTGACTGATGTTGTAGTGGCCAGGCTTAGGCTTGGTTACAAGTACTTCTGGCAGTTTGGGAGACACACAGATGATGATCAAACTAAATGTAAATTATGTGATCAGGCATATGGTCACTCTCTTGAACACTATGTGCTTAATTGTCCACTTGTTGAGGAATACAGAGATAGACAATATAATAATCTATGTGACATGTCAAGATATCTTATTAATGAAAATAAGATACCAGATATACTAAATAAATTTCTTAAATTTGCTTGTAACAAATAAGTGAACTATAGATATGTAGATATAAATCCATATGTATTCATGTTAACCCCTTGGGGCCTAGTTCCTGGGCATTTTTTGTATCCACATGCTCTTGCGCTTCCGTCCACAGGATGAATATGGGGTGCACAATAAACTAGCCACTTCGGTGGCAAATCTAAAATCTCTGTTGGAGATATTGCGGTTGTTTTCTTTTGCTGTTCTTGTTGTTTCTTGAGAATTTCTCTTTTTGTTGGGCATTTAGCAGCAACAGTGTGGTGCTCATTCTTGCAATTCAGGCATTTAGGTGGAGTGGTGGTGGTGCAAGCCTTGAAATGATGTCCTTCGTTGCCGCAAGTCGAGAACTTCTTATCCTTGGTAGGACAATCCTTAGTGATGTGTATGTAAGAGTAACAGCTATAACACTGTGTGATGTGCTGGAATCTCTCGGCTTCAATGTAGAGTTGATATGGAAGTAGTGGATTGCCAGTCCGTCTGCGAGAGCTTGGGTTGCCATATTGACATCAGTGAAGGTGACCTTGAACATTGAGGAAGCGTTAGGTATTTTGGTAATATGTTCCACCGTGGCCCAAGGGTTCTGGTCTTCTGTTGTTAGGTTTAATATCTTTATTATGTACCACATACCCATCCTGTGGGCGGTAGTCAAAAGATTACAGAGGTACATAATGGGTCCAGGGACTGGACCCCAAAGTTTTGATAACTGAACAAGTTACAAAGGTAATGAACTCCTTCAGCTGATGACTTAATTTCTTCAAAAACCTGGGTTATGATGAGCTTATCCAGTCGCTTAAGGAACACAGTTTTTTTTTTGACCCTCAAAACTGGGGAAGTTATATGACTTGAAATCCTCGTTGGTTAAGAGTGGTTGTAGCGTCAGTGTGATAAGTTTTTCGGCTTCGATGTCGTCAGAGCAGACTACAACAAAAACCTCTTGGAGCGATAGAAATGCATTACAATTAACCTGCAATATGCCGCTAACGGCAGCTGCAAGTGCTAGTTTGGACGAGTCATTGACTGTCTTACGTCTCGGTTTGATCTTAAGTTTAAGTTTAAGTTTAATATGTTTATTATGCACCCCATACCCATCCTGTGGGCGGTAGTCAAAAGATTACAGAGGTACATAATTGGTCCAGGGACTGGACTCCAAAGTTTTGATAGCTGAGCAAGTTACAGAGGTAATGAATTCACAATTTACAAAGGTAATGAACTCACAATTTACAAAGGTAATGAACTCCGGGTAGGTCTAGTCACAATCATAACAAGTTACAAAGGTATTTACAGATTACAGAGGTACGTAATGGGTCCAGGGACTGGGCCCCAAAGTTTTGATGGCTGAACTAGGTACAGGGTAATGAACTCACAAGTTACAAAGGTAATGAATACTGTAAGAATGGTTACTTACGTTTATACATGGCTACAATCATGAACAAATTATAGTGTAATGAGCAATTCACACTTCCACACCCGGTCACAACTGTAGTGAGTTATTGGTGCAAATGTTGATTGTTGAGACACACACACACACACACACACACACACACACACACACACACACACACACACACACACACACACACACATAAACACACACACACACACCTCGATCGAGACAGAACACAGGACAAAAGGAAGACGATGAAAGAGAGAGTTCAAAAACGAAAGGAGAAATGGGAGGAAATGAAAAAGGAGAGCAGAATAACCCAGGATCAAATGGAAGGACAAGCACACCCCCCAGAAACACCTGCAGAAGGACTCCAGCCACGACACCCCCAAGGCAACTGAACAATCCAAACCAACCATCACACACCGATCCCTCTGTTTCCACCCCCCGCACCACAGTTACAGTATTAGAACAGAAGTTGAAGGTTTGGTACACAAATGCAGATGGATTAACGAATAAACATGAGGAATGGCAAGAAAGAATCAATGAGAAGTCCCCAGACATCATAGCAGTTACAGAAACAAAACTCACGGAGACAATGACAGATGCAATCTTCCCATCAGGATACCAAATCATGAGGAAAGATAGAAGGGGCAGGGGGGGGGAGGTGGGGTTGCTCTGCTCGTAAAAAACAGATGGAAATTCGAGAAAATGGAAGGCATAGATGAGACGGGAGAAAGAGACTACATAGCAGGTACACTTCAGTCTGGGGAACACAAAGTGGTCATTGAAGTGATGTATAATCCACCACAGAACTGCAGGAGGCCAAGAGAGGAATATGAAGAGAGCAACAGAGCAATGGTGGACACACTGGCTGAGGTGGCAAGAAGAGCTCATTCCAGTAGAGCAAAGTTGCTGGTTATGGGGGATTTCAACCACAGGGAGATCGACTGGGAAAACCTGGAGCCACATGGGGGGTCCCGAAACATGGAGAGCCAGGATGTTGGACATGGTGCTGGAAAACCTCATGCACAAACATGTTAAGGACACTACCAGAGTGAGAGGGGAGGATGAACCAGCAAGATTGGACCTTGTGTTCACCCTGGGCAGCTCAGACATTGAGGACATCAAGTATGAGAGTCCCCTAGGAGCTAGCGACCACGTGGTTCTGTGCTTTGAATACATAGTAGAGCTGTAAGTGGAGAGAATAACAGGAGTTGAATGGAAAAAGCCTGACTATAAAAGAGGGGACTACATAGGGTTGAAGAACTTCCTGCGGGAGGTCCAGTGGGACAGAGAACTGGCAGGAAAGCCAGTAAATGAAATGATGGAATATGTAACAACAAAATGCAAGGAGGCAGTGGAAAAGTTTATTTCCAAGGGCAACAGTAACAACGGGAAGACCAGAACGAGCCCCTGGTTTACCCGACGGTGTAAGGAGGCAAAAACAAAGTGCAATAGAGAATGGAAAAAGTACAGAAGGCAGAGAACACACGAAAATAGGGAGATCAGTCGCAGAGCCAGGAATGAGTATGCACAGGTAAGGAGGGAGGCCCAGCGACAGTATGAAAATGACATAGCATCGAGAATCAAGACTTACCCGAAACTGTTGTATAGCCACATCAGGAGGAAGACAACAGTCAAAGACCAGGTGATCAACACCCAAAACATTCTTAATCATGTACTAGCCTCGTGTCAGGACCTGGGGTTAATAATCTCAGGGGATAAAACAAAGATACTCAACAGGCGTCCTCCTCGGCAGAGAGGCACAGTTCGTCAGATCCAATTGCATGATGGGTCTCTTCTAGAATATGTAAGCAGATACAGGTATCTAGGCTTTGAGGTTCCACTACTTGGACCTGTTGTAACGAGACTTTGTCGCCAATACAAAGAAAGGCTGAGAGCACTTAGAGTTGTGGCAGGTTTTCATCCCAGGTATGGTGCTAATGTTAAAATTGTGAAAATGATGTATCTTGCTTATATTAGATCATTGGTTGATTATGCGGCGCGGCGCCACTACTTGCACTCGTGTCTGACTGGATGCTTGGAGGGCTGGAAAAACTGCAAAACGAAGCAATGAGGATCATCATAGGATGCCCTCGTACTGCCAAAATTTTAAATATGCGGAACGAACTTAATATTCCAAGCATTAGAGATCGTGTTACTGAAAGAAATATCCTTATTGGGGTCAATATGCTTAGGCTAGCCCATTCAAACCCCTGCACAGAAGCCCTCCAAACTTTCCTCAGCACTGGTGAACATCCTTCCAGATGGATCGAAAAACTGGAACCGACCTCCGCATGAACCAGCTACATGATCTATATCAAGTTAGACAACAGAGACATTTCCCTGCTCCATGGGATATTACCCCATTCCAAACTACCATTCCTCCATTTCCCCCCAAAACTCTTCTTAAATCACAACCATAGCTTCGTCTTGAAGCCAAACATGATGCCTTAAGCTGTATTGATAACTTAGTCACACAGAACACACTCTCGCAAATTATTTACGTTGATGGTTCTGTTCACCAATCCACTGGTGCAGCTGGTAGTGCTGCTGTTGTCACACAGAGTGATGGCTCTCATAAAGAAATTGGAGCACGCATCAATAACTGGGCCTCTACCCTTCAAACAGAACTGTTTGCCATACTCCTTGCACTCAAATGTGTCCATGTATCTAAGGTTGACACTTTAATTGTAACTGATTCTCTGTCATCCATAAATGCTCTCAACTCATTAAGTATAAATTGTGGTATGCTTGTGTCAGAAGCCAGACAAAGGTATGGTAAGATTGTGGACAGTGGAGTCAGAGTGCACATGCTCTGGATTCCATCTCACATTGGTATTCAGATGCATGATAGAACTGATAAATTGGCTAAGCTGTATGCTTTCAAAGCGGGGATAGATTACAATCTTGGGTTGTCAGTTAGCAGTTTGAGAACAATAATACGAAAAGAACTTCAAATGAACTTTATTGACTTAAGACTTAGGGAGATTGACACAAGTCAGTCCCTCTATCATCATTCCATCATGCAGGAGGAGCCACATGTCTATGGTGCATCCAACAAGATAAGCAGACTCTTGGAAGTCACTACTGCCCGGCTCCGGCTGGGTTACAAGTATCTTTGGCAGGTTAAATCACCACCACCAGATGTAGACCAAACGAAATGTAAACTTTGCCAGATGGACTATTGTCACACCTTGCGTCATTATGTACTGGAGTGTGATCAAATTAATGAATTTAGAAACAACTCACTCAGAAATGTTCAAGAAATGGCAAAGTATTTTATCCACAGTGGTATATTACAGACCATTCTGGAGAAATACCCTGACTTTGCTAGCTGTAAATAATGAATTACCATGTGTGTGTGTGTGCGTGTGTGTGCGTGTGTGTGCGTGTGTGTGTGTGTGTGTGTACTCACCTATTTGTGGTTGCAGGGGTCGAGTCTTAGCTCCTGGCCCCGCCTCTTCACCGGTTGCTACTGGGCCCTCTCTCTCCCCGCTCCATGAGCTTTATCAAACCTCGTCTTAAAACTGTGTATGGTTCCTGCCTCCACTACGTCATTTTCTAGGCTATTCCACTGCCTTACAACTCTATGACTGAAGAAATACTTCCTAATATCTCTCTGACTCATTTGTGTCTTCAACTTCCAATTGTGGCCTCTTGTTTCTGTGTCCCCTCCCTGGAACATCCTGTCTTTGTCCACCTTTGAACCTTGTCTATTCCACGCAGTATTTTATATGTCGTTATCATGTCTCCCCTGACCCTCCTGTCCTCCAGTGTCGTCAGGCCGATTTCTCTTAATCTTTCTTCATAGGACATTCCCCTTAGCTCTGGAACTAACCTTGTGGCAAACCTTTGTACTTTCTCTAGTTTCTTGACGTGCTGTATCAAGTGCGGGTTCCAAACAGGTGCTGCATACCCCAGTATGGGCCTGACATACACGGTGTACAGTGTCTTGAACGATTCCTTACCAAGGTATCGGAATGCTGTTCTCAGGTTTGCCAGGCGCCCATATGCTGCAGCAGTTATCTGATTGATGTGTGCTTCCGGAGACATGCTCGGTGTTATACTCACCCCAAGATCTTTCTCCTTGAGTGAGGTTTGCAGTCTTTGGCCACCTAGCCTATACTCTGTCTGTGGTCTTCTGTGCCCTTCCCCTATCTTCATGACTTTGCATTTGGCAGGATTAAATTCGAGAAGCCAATTGCTGGACCAGGTGTCCAGTCTGTCCAGGTCTCTTTGAAGTCCTGCCTGGTCCTCATCAGATTTAATTCTCCTCATTAACTTCACATCATCTGCAAACAGGGACACTTCTGAGTCTAACCCTTCCATCATGTCGTTCACATATACCAAAAATAGCACTGGTCCTAGGACCGACCCCTGTGGGAACCCGCTCGTCACAGGTGCCCTCTGTTTACCTGGAGTTTACCTGGAGAGAGTTCCGGGGGTCAACGCCCCCGCGGCCCGGTCTGTGACCAGGCCTCCTGGTGGATCAGAGCCTGATCAACCAGGCTGTTGCTGCTGGCTGCACGCAAACCAACGTACGAGCCACAGCCCGGCTGATCCGGAACTGACTTTAGGTGCTTGTCCAGTGCCAGCTTGAAGACTGCCAGGGGTCTGTTGGTAATCCCCCTTATGTGTGCTGGGAGGCAGTTGAACAGTCTTGGGCCCCTGACACTTATTGTATGGTCTCTTAACGTGCTAGTGACACCCCTGCTTTTCATTGGGGGGATGGTGCATCGTCTGCCAAGACTTTTGCTTTCGTAGTGAGTGATTTTCGTGTGCAAGTTCGGTACTAGTCCCTCTAGGATTTTCCAGGTGTATACAATCATGTATCTCTCCCTCCTGCGTTCCAGGGAATACAGGTTTAGGAACCTCAAGCGCTCCCAGTAATTGAGGTGTTTTATCTCCGTAACGCGTGCCGTGAAAGTTCTCTGTACATTTTCTAGGTCGGCAATTTCACCTGCCTTGAAAGGTGCTGTTAGTGTGCAGCAATATTCCAGCCTAGATAGAACAAGTGACCTGAAGAGTGTCATCATGGGCTTGGCCTCCCTAGTTTTGAAGGTTCTCATTATCCATCCTGTCATTTTTCTAGCAGATGCGATTGATACAATGTTATGGTCCTTGAAGGTGAGATCCTCCGACATGATCACTGCCAGGTCTTTGACGTTGGTGTTTCGCTCTATTTTGTGGCCAGAATTTGTTTTGTACTCTGATGAAGATTTAATTTCCTCATGTTTACCATATCTGAGTAATTGAAATTTCTCATCGTTGAACTTCATATTGTTTCCTGCAACCCACTGAAAGATTTGGTTGATGTCCGCCTGGAGCTTTGCAGTGTCTGCAATGGAAGACACTGTCATGCAGATTCGGGTGTCATCTGCAAAGGAAGACACGGTGCTGTGGCTGACATCCTTGTCTATGTCGGATATGAGGATGAGGAACAAGATGGGAGCGAGTACTGTGCCTTGTGGAACAGAGCTTTTCACCGTAGCTGCCTCGGACTTTACTCTGTTGACGACTACTCTCTGTGTTCTGTTAGTGAGGAAATTATAGATCCATCGACCGACTTTTCCTGTTATTCCTTTAGCACGCATTTTGTGCGCTATTACGCCATGGTCACACTTGTCGAAGGCTTTTGCAAAGTCTGTATATATTACATCTGCATTCTTTTTGTCTTCTAGTGCATTTAGGACCTTGTCGTAGTGATCCAATAGTTGAGACAGACAGGAGCGACCTGTTCTAAACCCATGTTGCCCTGGGTTGTGTAACTGATGGGTTTCTAGATGGGTGGTGATCTTGCTTCTTAGGACCCTTTCAAAGATTTTTATGATATGGGATGTTAGTGCTATTGGTCTGTAGTTCTTTGCTGTTGCTTTACTGCCCCCTTTGTGGAGTGGGGCTATGTCTGTTGTTTTTAGTAACTGTGGGACGACCCCCGTGTCCATGCTCCCTCTCCATAGGATGGAAAAGGCTCGTGATAGGGGCTTCTTGCAGTTCTTGATGAACACAGAGTTCCATGAGTCTGGCCCTGGGGCAGAGTGCATGGGCATGTCATTTATCGCCTGTTCGAAGTCATTTGGCGTCAGGATAACATCGGATAGGCTTGTGTTAATCAAATTTTGTGGCTCTCTCATAAAAAATTCATTTTGATCTTCGACTCTCAGTCTGGTTAGCGGCTTGCTAAAAACTGAGTCATATTGGGACTTGAGTAGCTCACTCATTTCCTTGCTGTCATCTGTGTAGGACCCATCTTGTTTAAGTAGGGGCCCAATACTGGACGTTGTTCTCGATTTTGATTTGGCATAGGAGAAGAAATACTTTGGGTTTCTTTCGATTTCATTTATGGCTTTTAGTTCTTCCCGCGATTCCTGACTCCTAAAGGATTCTTTTAGCTTAAGTTCGATGCTTGCTATTTCTCTGACCAGTGTCTCCCTACGCATTTCAGATATATTGACCTCTTTTAGCCGCTCTGTTATTCTTTTTCGTCGCCTGTAAAGGGAGCGATTGTCTCTTTCTGTTTTACATCTACTCCTCCTTTTTCTTAGAGGAATAAGCCTTGTGCATACATCGAGTGCCACCGAGTTAATCTGTTCTAGGCATAAGTTGGGGTCTGTGTTGCTTAGTATATCTTCCCAGCTTATATCGGTTAGGACTTGGTTTACTTGGTCCCACTTTATGTTTTTGTTATTGAAGTTGAATTTGGTGAATGCTCCCTCGTGACTAATCTCATTATGTCGGTCTGGGGCTCCGCGCATACATGACTGAACCTCAATTATGTTGTGATCTGAGTATATTGTTTTTGATATGGTGACATTTCTTATCAGATCATCATTGTTAGTGAAGATGAGGTCTAGTGTATTCTCCAGTCTAGTAGGCTCTATTATCTGCTGGTTTAAATTGAATTTTGTGCAGAGATTTAGAAGCTCGCGTGAGTGTGAGTTTTCATCAGAGCTGCCTCCTGGTGTTATTACTGCAACAATATTATTTGCTATATTCCTCCATTTTAGGTGCCTTAAGTTGAAATCCCCCAGGAGCAAGATGTTGGGTGCAGGAGCTGGAAGATTTTCCAGACAGTGGTCAATTTTTAACAGCTGTTCCTGGAATTGCTGGGATGTTGCATCCGGAGGCTTGTAGACTACCACAATGACTAGGTTTTGGTTCTCGACCTTTACTGCTAAAACTTCCACTACATCATTTGAGGCATTTAGCAGTTCTGTGCAAACAAGTGACTCTGCAATGTACAGGCCAACCCCCCCCCCCCTTTTGCCTCTTCACTCTGTCACATCTGTATAGGTTGTAACCTGGGATCCATATTTCGTTGTCCAAGTGATCCTTTATGTGGGTCTCAGTGAAAGCCGTGAACATTGCCTTTGCCTCTGCAAGCAGTCCACGGATGAAAGGTATTTTGTTGTTTGTTGCTGGCTTTAGACCCTGTATATTTGCAAAGAAGAATGTTATCGGACTGGTGGTATTGTTGGTACTGGGGGGGATTTTTTTTCCGGCATTAGTATCTGTATCTGTTGGTTTGGAGTGGAGGCCATCGACTGTGGTTCCACTCCAGGAATGACTGGATTTGGTGTACGATTTCTGCCATTTCCTGCCAGTTTTTTTTCCTTCCTGGCACTAAAAAACCTCTCCCTCTTGAGTGGCTGTGGCTACCCAGGTTTTCCCATGGCCTGGATGTTTTGTATCTTTTTGTCCCCTTTAGATGGTATGCCTGGCAATTTAAGTTATAGCACAGTCTTTCCTGTACTGAAGAGGTACACAGTTCAGGGTGAAAAAGCTTACAGGAAGGGAGTTTGCATTTTCCTGTTGTCATATGGGCATGACATTTTCTAGGGTGGTCATAGTTGCACGTCCCATCTGTTTTTCCAGATTTACCATGCCAGCAGATACCGAGTGCATAGTGTGTGCACAGGCTTGGTTTCCGTTTGCCTTGGGTTTCTGTGACTGTATTCCCTGTTGGTGCATGTTTCCCTGTCTTACTTCTATCCTCCTTAGCACCAACAATGGAGCTCCCACCAGTTGTTTTTGGTAATATATCCTCACTATTGCTAGTGGAGTCCTCTTGTTTGCTATTTCCTGCGGTATTTCTAGTTTGCAATATTGGTTTTATCTTATCTTTGACTACACTTGTTTCCCTACTATGGCTCCTGTCCCCTATGAGGTCATTTATATGTATTCCTTCCTGCGTATAATTCCCGACTACCTGGACAAAATCTCCAGCTTCACCATTACTGTCTCCCAGGACAGCATCTCCAGCTTCCCCATTACTGTCTCCCAGGACAGCATCTCCAGCTTCACCATTACTGTCTCCCAGGACAGCACCTCCAGCTTCACCATTACTGTCTCCCAGGACAGCACCTCCAGCTTCACCATTACTGTCTCCCAGGACAGCACTATCAGCCCCCCATTTACTGACTACCAGGACATCATCTCCAGCCTTACAGTTTCTGACTACATGGCCAGTATCAAGGGCAGTACCATTCAGCCCAGACTTTTTATGTTCCCATCTGTTGTAGAAGGCTTCCAGGTTTTCTATGAAAGCAGCTTTGATGTTGACCTCTTTTAATACCCTTGTGATTTTAGTCCACAGATTTATCTCATTTGGGCATACCCAAAAACACTTCCGTTTTAATACTGCTTGTAGCTAGTTCTTGGATATCTGCACAAGGGGCGTGACACCAATTTCCACAAAAATGACAATTTATGCATGTGGAAGCCCGTTTGTTTGACTGACCACAGACTACACACAGCTTCATAAGTAAGTATAATCACTAAATCCCATCCCTGGCAACACCCCCCCCCCACTCTTCATAGATCTAAACTTACTCCCTGTTCAGAACATCCACACTTACTACTGTACAATCTATATCTACAAGACTTTATATTCCAATATTAACCTTGACCCAAAATGCTTTCTTGATAGTTGTGACAGGATCCACAGGCATACCACCAGACACAAACATCTCTATGACATTCCCCGTGTTCGACTAAACCTTTACAAAAATTCAATGCATTTCAAAGGACCTAAAATCTGGAACACCCTACCTGAAAACTCTAGAACTGCAGACACATTCATCACTTTCAAAACTACAGTTAGAAAACATCTTATCTCCCTGATCCACCCCGACAACTAACTACATGATAACCACCTGGTGGTTCACAATTACACTCACCCACTGACTATAAACCCAGAAATACTAATCTTAATCTTAAAATAATAAATCCTAACTAGTCATAAGTTTGCCTATGATACTCCAATATAGACACTTTGTATTGTGCCAAAACAAAAGCATTCACATTGCTAAACTCACAAATTATGATGTAGTCACTTAGCCTTAATACCATAATCTGTAAGGATTTAATGTTAAGAATTTTTTTATATATTTTATTTAAAACAGTGAGATACACAATGATAAATGTATATTAAAAAAACACACAAAAGAAAGCGGTTAATTTTACAATAATCTCACACGACCAACGATACCGTACAATATAATGGTAATACACCTTACACACAAAGTATTGACAATGGTTATATACTCAGACACAACACATTATACATTATTAACGAACATGTCTAACTATGTTGTATATACAAATGGCAAGCACACATGGGTAAGTATATAGACTGGATAATAAATCATTGTTAAAAAACCAACACACACAATAACACACACACACAAGCACACTCATACCCACCAACATACACATAGGTATTAATGAATCGACGACGAAAACATCCAAATATAACAAATACGATGTGTTATATTACATCTCAACAAATAATGTAATCAATTACATGCAATATCATATATTACATGTAATAGGAAAACACATCAATACAAATACCAATGATTGGTATACAAGAATAAAAAGGCAAAACTCTTAACGTTCTGCACATACAAAATTTTTACATTTTTATTAATGACATCATCACATTGGAGACATACATACAACATTGGAGACATACATACAACATTGGAGACATACATACAACATTGGAGACATACATACAACATTGGAGACATACATACAACATTGGAGACATACATACAACATTGGAGACATACAACATTGGAGACATACATACAACATTGGAGACATACATACAACATTGGAGACATACATACAACATTGGAGACATACATACAACATTGGAGACATACATACAACATTGGAGACATACATACAACATTGGAGACATACATACAACATTGGAGACATGCATACAACATTGGAGACATACATACAACATTGGAGACATACATACAACATTGGAGACATACATACAACATTGGAGACATACATACAACATTGGAGACATACATACAACATTGGAGACATACATACAACATTAGAGACATACATACAACATTCACAAACACTAGACATTTACACACAATTAAACGCAGCTGACCAGCCCGTTAGATTACCCACTGAACAAACACAAATTATCTCAAATCCTTTAACTCTAACGCTCTGTATGCAGACGGGAAATCTTTCTCCCATCTCCCCTCATATACCAACTGATTTCGACACTTAGTTCTAAGAATTGTTCCCGCTAAAACCCGGATTCTGCTATTACCTTCAACATGCCTCATAGCCCATGACACATAAATATAATCGGCTACGACATACGACACTGCACGTTGTACACAGATGTCAACCCCACCCACATCAAAACTCAACGCCCTAAGTACCGACAAACCTCCCCCCCCCTACCATTCGTAAAACCTTGCTTATCCACGCACGTACTATACCTAAATCTTCACAGAAATACACAACATGAAATGCTGATTCATCCTCCCCGCACGCTGAACAACTCCGGTCCTCCTCTACACGCCGATTAGACAACACCACCTTGGACGGCAGAATCCCATGCAAAAATTTAAAAACCACTTCGCGTACTCGAGGAAGGAGACGTAACTGATGAACCCGCTTCCATATATCACACCACGCGTACATGGGGAACATTCCCTGAACTCTCACCTCAACTTTCACCATAGCCACTCTTTCCAAAGTACTCAGTTTAATGCTCCACACATCTCGCATGCACAGTAACACACGTAGCATCGTATCACACCTGATTACATCTGTCCATCCCCACCACCTGCGCAGGTCACGATACATTTCTGTTAAACCACCATGCCTGCCACCCAGTCGGAGAAAACGATGCTTCACATAACAAGCAATGACTCGGTCTCTTAAAGGAACAAGACCTAACCCTCCTTGATGCACTGGTGTCTCTACCACCGCTCTTGTGAGCCAGTCGCACCCTGAGCCCCACAAAAATCTATAAACTCTATTTAAAAGATGTTTGATATCCCCCTGTATTAGTGGATACAGCGCAGCAATGTGCCAAACTTTACTATAAAGAAGAACATTAATTACTATCGCCCTCTGGTGTAGGGTTAAATGTCGTGGCCTGAGACTATTTATACGCCTCAAAACACTATTTACCACTCTCCCCGAATTACATGCCCTCGTCTTATCAACCTCTCTCATATACTGTATACCACATGTTAACACAGTCAACCGCCGTCCACGTCTCTATACCTACCTCCTCTCTCGCCCAATCCCCCAACTTCATAATCTTTTATTTTTCTTTGTTAACCCGCATTCCTGTTGCCTTACTAAATACATCTACAAGTCTTCCCACAAAACTCAATTGCTCCCTCATACGTAATAGGACAATTGTATCATCTACATAACCTACTATGGCTGGTCGATCACTACCCGAACCCCACGACGAATCTACTCCCCGCCCACAAACTGTCCAATAAAAAGGGTCCTGCATGCAAGCAAAGAGCATTTGAGACATAGGGCATCCCTGTCGAATGCCTCTATTCAATTTGACAAAGTCTCCTAACTTCCCATTAATTTGTAATTGAAACCCAGCACCATTATACAAAGAACAAGCCCACGTGATGATCTCATTACCAAAACCCTGCCATCTCATAAACTTCCACAGCACATCCCTTTCTACACTATCAAAAGCAGCTTGCCAGTCTAAAGCCAAAACACCACCCCCGCCCCTCGTTCCGCATTCCTCGACAAACTCCCTGATATTCCCATGACCATCATACATCGACCTACCTGGCATGCCAAACTGACCCTTAAGTATTACCTTGTCAAACACTTTCTTAATCCTATTCATTAAAATTTTTGCATATAATTTAAAATCACTACACATTAGTGATATTGGTCGGTAATCCTTAAGTGATACGGGTATGTCACATTTTTTAACTAACACCAAAACCGCCGTACTCTGAGACAAACCTAAACGTCCCCCCTCCTTCATCGCATTGAGTAAACGTACCAGAAAAGTCCTTATAGCCTCCCAATGTTGAATATAAAATTCACACGGAATGCCATCAATACCTGGCACCTTGCCCTTGCACATTCACTACAAAGCCTCCCACACCTCAGCTTCAGTTATAGGCCCACCCATGAGAAAGCGATCATTATCATTCAACTCACATCGTACATTTCGCCCCAATTCCTGTATTGCATCCACGCTTACATCTTTATTTAGCATTTTGAGATTAAACCATTTTTCAATGTAATAACTTATTCCTTCAGTTGTTGTTACAACCTGACCCTCACTATACCCTTCAATGCCATCCTGCACCACTAAACTCACGATTTCGGTCGCCTTCCTCCTTTGTGTCTGACTACATAAGACACAAGCGGATGGCTTATCACCCCACACAGCCTCCTTGACTCCACTCGAAATATGCGCCCCATCAAAAACCATATTTTTCAGCACCTGGATGTGTTCCTTTAGATTGTCAATCTCGTCCACTGGGTAAATTCCATATACCTCTCCTTGTGCATAACAGTGCTGTAAAAAACCCTCCAGGTACCTCAAAAATCCATACTCCAGTCGAGAGGCCTCCTTACCCCGATGTACATAAAAATCCTTAATTTGAGGCTTCATAACCTCGTCCCATTGTCGCACTAAATCACTACCTTCCAAGGAGTCTACTCCCATAGACGTCCATAAGTGCATGAAGAGTGTCTTATCTTCCGCACTTTGAAGTAAACGAGTATTTAACATCCAGTATCCTTTAAAACGAGTCGGGAGACCTCTCCAGTCGAGCTCTATGAGAACACCGTGATGGTCAGAGAAATACACTCACCTATGACGCGTACCATGCAACCCCCCCTCCTTCCTCCCAATGTTTCATCACGAACGGGCTGGTCACTTTTATCAACACAGCCACACTACCTTTCAGATGACTCGAGTGAGCCATATAAACATCATAACCATCTATCGCAAACGAACTTCCAACTTTATGGTTATGTTCTTGCACGAAACATACATCTACTGCAAAGTGATGCAACCACTCATGAACCTGCATTTGCTTTCTGTTATTTTTCATACCATTAACATTTATGGTTATACACCTAACTTTGCTAATGGTGGCTTTCCTCGAGGGACCACCACACCCTTTTTCCCTTTACGTTGACTAACGCCTAAGGCGCCACCTTTACCTTGTACATTCTCTGTTATATTACTCGCTGTCCTGGAACCATGCGACCCCCCCACCTGTGACTTCCGACCATGTCTTTTTCCCAGAACGCTGTCCAGGGGTCAAGACATCGTCGGAGTCGGCGGGGTAGCTGCACGCTTCCTAGAAACAGCATCCTCAGCTTTATCAGGACCTGTAATGTTCTCCTTGTGAACTTCTACCACAACAGTATGAACTCTCGGACCTTCTACCTCACTTACGTTAATTAACTGATCGACATCCTTTAACTGTGTTCTCTCCTCATCTGAACACTCCAACGCAGGCACACACGGCACAGAATTATACTCCTGTGACGCTAAAAGGTCGTTCAATGTCGATACAATGTTAGCTTCCATGTCAGCATCCTCACTTGCTTGAGGGCTCTCACGTCCACCAAGTTCTACCACATCATGGTTGACCGTACCAGGTAGAGTCACGCAGGATGACTCAACGAGCATGGCCCGATCCACCTCATCACTCCATGATTTCAGGCACGGTAAGTCCTCGACTACTTCATCTGCCAGAATCTGACGAGGAGCCTCACCATCTGGATGACGACCACGTCCTGAGGGCAGCTGGTGCTTAACACATTGTGCAGCAATGTGATCCAACGCGCCGCATAGGCAACAAGTTCATCTCTGTCCAGGATACATAACATACACCTGGGTACGGAACTCCTCTAGGTTTATGTACGAAGGTATTGGTTGGTGCAGGGACATTTTCAACGTGAAAGACCCTTCTTGTAAACCAGCAAAGTGGCCATCAGACCACCGACCCATAGTAACCTGGTGGATCGTCCCATAGTATTTGAAGGCGTCACGTATGTCAACTTCGTTAGCCTCAAAAGGCATGTTTCGCACACGTACACACGTATAGTGTTGTGAAACATCATGCAACTTAACTGTGACTGCTGGGGTGACTTGCTTGCTAACATCCTGATACTGGTTGACAATCTGCTCGTAGGTCTTGGTATCACAAAACTTGACTAAAATCCGGGATAGTCCATTTAAGGCAAAGCCACACAGGGATTCACTCTGGATGCAATATATATCACAGATGATCATCGGCACCAACACATTAATCGATGCACTGGGGATTGTGCCCTTTATGAGGTCAATACAAACAGTATTAACTCTCCTTCGAAAACCAGTCGCCGTTGTTGTTGTCGTCACAAAGCTCCTCCACCAGGTGTCGGGACTGAGGAGAGACAGCTGACGACCGCTCAGCACAGCATCTGAGCAGAGAATAATGTTAAGAATTAAACTGTATTCTTTTGTACTTCTCTGTATCATGTTCAAATAAATAAATAAATAAATAAATAAATAAATAAAAATAAGTCTGCTCGAAATGCCTAGCCAGGTTAGGTGTCCTAGTGGCCCCCTCTGTAATTAGTATTTTATAACATGTAAACCACACAATAGCCAAAACCTGTAAACCCCACATTGTAACCCTTATAGAGAATAAACTTAAGATAAGATAAGATAAGATTTCGTTCGGATTTTTAACCCCGGAGGGTTAGCCACCCAGGATAACCCAAGAAAGTCAGTGCGTCATCGAGGACTGTCTAACTTATTTCCATTGGGGTCCTTAATCTTGTCCCCCCAGGATGCGACCCACACCAGTCGACTAACACCCAGGTATCTATTTGCTGCTAGGTGAACAGGACAACAGGTGTAAGGAAATGTGTCGAATGTTTCCACCCGCCGGGAATCGAACCCGGGCCCTCCGTGTGTGAAGTGGGAGCTTTAGCCTCCAGGCCACCGGGCCACCTAACTTGAATTGAATTGAATTGAATTGAATGTTGCCCTGGGTTGTGTAACTGATGGGTATCTAGATGAGTGGCGATCTTGCTTCTTAGGACCCTTTCAAAGATTTTTATGATATGGGACATTAGCGTTATTGGTCTGTAGTTCGTTGTTATTGCTTTACTGCCCCCTTTGTGGAGTGGGGCTATGTCTGTGACTTATTTCCATAGAGGTCCCTGTAATATCTTATTTAATCCAGCAGTAAGATACAGTAGGAATCAGTTATAAGAAAGATAAGATTAGATTTTGTTCAGATTTTTAACCCCGGAGGGTTAGCAACTCAGGATAACCCAAGAAAGTCAGTTTACCTGGAGTTTACCTGGAGAGAGTTCCGGGGGTCAACGCCCCCGCGGCCCGGTCTGTGACCAGGCCTCCTGGTGGATCAGAGCCTGATCAACCAGGCTGTTGCTGCTGGCTGCACGCAAACCAACGTACGAGCCACAGCCTGGCTGATCAGGAACTGACTTTAGGTGCTTGTCCAGTGCCAGCTTGAAGACTGCCAGGGGTCTGTTGGTAATCCCCCTTATGTGTGCTGGGAGGCAGTTGAACAGTCTCGAGCCCCTGACACTTATTGTATGGTCTCTTAACGTGCTAGTGACACCCCTGCTTTTCATTGGGGGGATGGTGCATCGTCTGCCAAGACTTTTGCTTTCGTAGTGAGTGATTTTCGTGTGCAAGTTCGGTACTAGTCCCTCTAGGATTTTCCAGGTGTATACAATCATGTATCTCTCCCTCCTGCGTTCCAGGGAATACAGGTTTAGGAACCTCAAGCGCTCCCAGTAATTGAGGTGTTTTATCTCCGTTATGCGTGCCGTGAAAGTTCTCTGTACATTTTCTAGGTCGGCAATTTCACCTGCCTTGAAAGGTGCTGTTAGTGTGCAGCAATATTCCAGCCTAGATAGAACAAGTGACCTGAAGAGTGTCATCATGGGCTTGGCCTCCCTAGTTTTGAAGGTTCTCATTATCCATCCTGTCATTTTTCTAGCAGATGCGATTGATACAATGTTATGGTCCTTGAAGGTGAGATCCTCCGACATAATCACTCCCAGGTCTTTGACGTTGGTGTTTCGCTCTATTTTGTGGCCAGAATTTGTTTTGTACTCTGATGAAGATTTAATTTCCTCATGTTTACCATATCTGAGTAATTGAAATTTCTCATCGTTGAACTTCATATTGTTTTCTGCAGCCCACTGAAAGATTTGGTTGATGTCTGCCTGGAGCCTTGCAGTGTCTGCAATGGAAGACACTGTCATGCAGATTCGGGTGTCATCTGCAAAGGAAGACACGGTGCTGTGGCTGACATCCTTGTCTATGTCGGATATGAGGATGAGGAACAAGATGAGAGCGAGTACTGTGCCTTGTGGAACAGAGCTTTTCACCGTAGCTGCCTCGGACTTTACTCTGTTGACGACTACTCTCTGTGTTCTGTTAGTGAGGAAATTATAGATCCATCGACCGACTTTTCCTGTTATTCCTTTAGCACGCATTTTGTGCGCTATTACGCCATGGTCACACTTGTCGAAGGCTTTTGCAAAGTCTGTATATATTACATCTGCATTCTTTTTGTCTTCTAGTGCATTTAGGACCTTGTCGTAGTGATCCAATAGTTGAAACAGACAGGAGCGACCTGTTCTAAACCCATGTTGCCCTGGGTTGTGTAACTGATGGGTTTCTAGATGGGTGGTGATCTTGCTTCTTAGGACCCTTTCAAAGATTTTTATGATATGGGATGTTAGTGCT